>NC_087580.1:861200-1082401 GCF_036250125.1 Pseudopipra pipra
TGCAGCCCCCCAGGAGATCTCAGCTCAGCCTCCTCCAGGCTGAACAAAGCCAGCGACAACAGACCTCAAGCGCAAGGTCCTGCACCCGGGTCAGCCCTTGGCTGCTGGCACAGCCCTGGCACAGCATCAACTTGCAAATTTTGCAACACAACAGGGAGGACCAAGAAGGCTTGGATAGGAGAGACTGTTTACGAGGGACTGCAGTGACAGAACAAGGTGGAACGGCTTCACACTGGCAGAGGGCACGATTAGATGGGATTCTGGAAAAACATTCTTCTCTGTGAGCGTGGTGAGGACCTGGCACAGGTCGTCCAGAGAAGCCGTGGCTGCCCCGTCCCTGGAAGTGTTCGAGGCCGGCTCGGGCGGGGCTTGGAGCAACCTTGTCTAGATGAGCTTTAAGGCCCCTTCCGACACAAACTCTTCTAGGAGTCTAGGAGTCTCGAAAAACAGGGGGCACCTGCAGAAAGCAGGAGGGGAATAAAAACCTTGGCCATTCAAAGTCAAACTCTTGTTGCAGAAGGTCATAATCTCATGACTTCTCACCACTGGAAGTTAACATCGCTGGAAGCCACCTACATTGATACAAAACCACACAATGCACCCCAAACTGCCCGATGGAAGGATCCTGGAGCAGGCTCACCATCCTGGAGGCAGGGATAGGGCAGTTTCTCTGCCTCTGCCGTAAACCTGGCTGTTCTGGCCTTACACTGGAGAGTCCTTTTCTGCTCTCCATTCCATGGGAAGACAAGAGCGTGGACAACAAGAAGGGGGTTCTGTCAGGTCCCGGTCAAAGGCGCTTTAGGTGTGTGCTGCCATCTGCTGCGGTTGGAGATTTGGTCTAGGAAAGGGGGTTCTTGGGGAGTGCTCAGCATCTGGCTCCTCACGTGGAATCTTGAGGTTCAAAGCGGGCAAGGCCACATCCAAGACAGCTTCTGCCCACTTGAGCCGCTGAAGTGGTGGAGTTCTCCTGGCAGTTCTGGGCATAGTGATTGCATGTGTGTCAGTTGGCTGTTTTGGAGAAAACCTGGGCATTGAAAGAAACAGGGACAGGACCAGATTGAAAACTGTGAAACTGTTGCAGAAAGTGAGGCTGGGCAGCAAGAGCCCAACCATAAAAATGAGGGTGCTTCCCATTCCCTGGCATTCGGAGAAGGGCAAAGGGAAACAAGGAGCTCGGCCCATCAAGAAAGACTAGCTGGGCGGTGCTTTAGGAGACAGGGTGTGCAGCAAATCAGGTTGTGGGGTTAGAGCAGCGAGTGAGGGGAAAAAAGGACGTCAGACACGAAGGAAGAAGATCCCTGAAGAGGCTCAAGTCAGCTCTCCTGAGGTGCGTGTTCTGATCTTCCATGCTGCCCTGCTTCCTCCTCCCCCAGTCCTCAGCTCCACTCTTAGGAAGAAGAAAGGGTGCTTGCAAAGTTTGTAGGGTAGTCGCAGTTCGCAGTAAGAAGCAGTAAGTTACTGGTGGTTCAATTGTTGGCTACCAAGTGGTGCCCTTTGCCCAGAGACAGGGGGACCGATCAGCAGCAGAGAAGGTCTCGGGTGGCCACGTCCTCTGTTTTGAAGTGTGCTGTGGCCTCCATTTTGAAAAGCACCAGTGACCTTCCCAGCCCCCTCCGAGGGACATAATGGGGGACACAGAGCAGGCGTGTCGGGAAGCCTGTAACCCCGGCGTATGTCAGCCAGGGGAGAAACGCTGGGGAGGGAGCAGCGCTCCGGGCAAAGGGGATAAAAGGGGGCTGCGACCTCCACTGACTTGAGAGGCCTCACTGAGGTTTGTTCAGTGAACTCTCCCTTTCATTGGAATAAAAGTTTATCCTTCTTAGTTAGCTCCTCTGTCTCCTGGTATTTATGTGTTTCCCAATACCTGGAATTTCAGAAGACCACAGTCCCATGGTCTCGACAGCCAAGGCTGTCCCTTACCCTCCCATCTCCAACAAGGCCTTTCCTGTGTGTTAGTATGAGGTGGAGCAGCACGGCATTGCTTGTGAGAGGCATCACCCCCTTGGGTCGGGAAGCTGTCGCCACTGCTTTCTGGGAACCTCCGGGACTCTTTGTGCTTGGCTGTGTTGCTTTTCCAGCTGCTCTCAGGGTAGTTGAATGCCCCACGAGAGACAGGCACTGTGACTGGGAGGCAGCTTCAAGCTGCCCGTGGAGCTCTCATCCCCATCCTGCTGCTGTTCAGGAGGCCTGCGGTGTCCCCGCAGTGCCCTCCGCAGTGCCCCCATCCCCGGCCTGCCTTTTGATCCTGACCCACCAACCGCCGAGTGGCTCGCCATCCACCCCTCGACAGAGCTCCATCCATTCCAAGTGCTGCCTCCCAGAGATCTACGGATGTCGTCTCCCTGCACTTCTGTGAGGCCCTGCATTAGGGTTCCCAGCACATTCTTCCCTCTCCCTTACCGCCCCTGCCCAATGCAGCCCCGGGGCAGCCTGGGGGAGCTCTGTCTGGGGCTGCAGTGGGATGACTGGGGACATGCTGAGGTCACTGGGAGCAGCGGGAGCAGCCTTCTAAAGCCCCAGAGTGGGAGGACGGTGCCCAGGCTGTGCTTGGGGCTGTTTTCGGTGGTGGGGCCGTGTGCGTGAGTCCTGCACGGACCCCTCTGTCCTGGCTCCCACGCCAAAGGGCTGCTTCCCCAGAGGAAGGGGACCTTCCATGAATGCCTGCACCTCCGGCACTGACTCAGGCCTGGAGTGCCCTTTGGGTGCCCTTGGAGTCCTTTCAGCCTTGGCGGATCTGCTTGGGACCATTTCCCGCTGCCGCCCTGCACTCCCTCCCCATTCCATGCAGACACAGACAGCTTATGCAATAAAATCTTTTAATTGATAACCACAAGAAAACGGTCATCAATATCTACATCAACACCCTCCCTCCCTCAGACTGGGATAGATCCCCAAACGATCTATCCCTCCCCCTGGGACAGATCCCCAAACGATCTGTCCCTCCCCCTGGGACAGATCCCCAAACGATCTGTCCCTCCCCCTGGGATAGATCCCCAAACGATCTATCCCTCCCCCTGGGACAGATCCCCAAACGATCTGTCCCTCCCCCGGGACAGATCCCCAAACGATCTGTCCCTCCCCCTGGGACAGATCCCCAAACGATCTGTCCCTCCCCCTGGGATAGATCCCCAAACGATCTATCCCTCCCCCCGGGACAGATCCCCAAACGATCTGTCCCTCCCCCTGGGACAGATCCCCAAACGATCTGTCCCTCCCCCTGGGACAGATCCCCAAACGATCTGTCCCTCAACAATTTTCTGCCCCAGCCCGGGCTGCGGGAGCCTTGCACTTGCTCCCAGTGCTTGGCTCAGAGCCCCTCTTCCTCTTCGTGCCCCGCCTTTTCAGAGCGATGTTGCTTGGTGACATGCTGCTCTGAGGCGGTGGCAGGTTCGTGCCCGCACCCTGCTGAGGGTCCTGAGGCTTGGTGCCGCCCGCCTTGCAGTGTCCCGTGCTCAGGACGGCTCTGGAAGGCTTGGGGACACTGCGGTGAGTGGGCGGCATCTTCTTGGGCGGGCAGAGCGAGGCGTTCTTGGGCTGGGGGCTGGTGCCACTGGTGCCAGCATGGTCCGTGGGCATGGGGACGCTGCTGCGACCATCCTGGCTGGTGCCCACGGCTCCCTGGGAGCAATCCAAGTGGCTCCGAGTCCCTTCCAGCAGGACCTTGCCACGCAGCACAGGCTCACTGGCTGGAGTCACCCCAGGGGCCCCGATGGCTTGGCCGTGGAGTGGGCCTGGGTGGCTGGCAGTGCTGTGACTGGGCAGGGAGATGTCACCCCTCGGGAAGGTGTCCTCATCCATGGGGACATCGCTGCTCAGCGAGATGTCACAGCTCGCAACGTGATCACTGCCTGGGCGGGAGCCACCATCCATGGGGTCGTCAGTGGCCAGCGAGAGGTCACGGCCTGACGGGCTGTCCTCGTCCATGGTGACATCGCTGGCCAAGGAGAGGTCACGGCCTGATGGGCTGTCCTCATCCATGGTGACGTCGCTGGCCAAGGAGAGGTCACGGCCTGACGGGCTGTCCTCATCCATGCTGACGTCGCTGGCCAAGGAGAGGTCACGGCCTGACGGGCTGTCCTCGTCCATGCTGACGTCGCTGGCCAGACTGATGTCAAGACCTGGGGTGGTGTCCACATCCATGGGGACGCTGGTGTCTGGAGGGCTGCCACTGCCCAGGAGCGTCCCTGAGGGGTTGGCTGAGCCGTGCTGCGTGTCCCGCACTGGTGGGACTGGGGCCAGGGGCTTCCTGCGGCCCCGGGCCCCCCCCAGGGCATTGCCTGATGGAGGAGCAATGCCATGGCTGCTTGCCAAGGGGGCTGGTGGAGGCAGCTGAGTCCGTGTCCCTGCCGAGCAGAAGATACGGGTGGGGGTTGGAGCAGTCACTGCCCGGAGCCATTGGCACACGTGCACAGGGGAGAAGGCAGACTGGGGGGGAGGCTCGGGGCTGGGAGAGTCTCCTGGGGCACCCGCTGAACCGGCCCGGAACACAGACTGAGTGGGAGCTTGCGTGAGGGACCATCCCTGCGGGGTGAGCTGCTGTGCCACAGCCATGGGGTTGCACAGGGGACGGCAAAATGGCAGCGACGGCCCCAAGATCCTCTAAACCATCTTGCCTGAACAGAGGTGGCCCAGGCAATGCCAGGGCTGCTTGCCGTGCCGTGCTGAGCCAAGGTGCCCCAGCTGGCAGGGGGACAGGGGTGCTGTGGCTGCTGGAGGTGCCGGCAGGGCTGGAGGAGCCAGGGCAGGCCTGGAGGCTGGAGGGGCTGGGGGGCAGGGAATGCCGAGGGGCCAAGGCAGATGGGACTGCCATACCTGCTGCTGGGGCAGAGGGAGCTGGCAAGGGCTGCTGCTTCTGCCCAGGCTGTTGGCCGAGGTTGGCTGATCCTGCGAGAAAGAGCAAACGCTGGAGGTCACATGCCAGTCGGGGGGTGTCGGGCGCTCAGAGGACTGAGGAGGAGGAGAGGAAGGGGCAGGGGAGCAAGGGCTGTAACTGTCCCCGCCGTGCGTCCTGGGGCTTTCGGGCTCAGGGTCTGTCCTCACCTGTGGGGCAGGAGGTTCCGCGAGAGACCAATGGCTGCAGGAGCTGGGCTATGGCTGAGCTCCAGCTCACACAACGCTGCCACAGAGCTGACAGGGCCATGCTCAGTCAGCTTCGGCGGCCGCTCCGGTCTGTTGACGGGACCCAGGTCTGGATGCTCCTCTTGGAGCGTCTCCAGGGACGGAATGTTGGGGCTCCCATTGTCATGTCAGAGAGGCAGCAACAATGTCATAGAGGTAGCAACAATGTCATAGAGGCAGCAACAATGTCATAGAGGCAGCTTCCCTTGTTCTGCCCCACCCCCAACAGCTTTGCCAGCTCTTCATGGGGAGACAAAGGGTTAACCAAAGAGTTAGAATCACAGAATATCCTGAGCTGGAAGGGACCCACAAGGATCATCCAGTCCAACTCCCGGCCTTGCACAGGACAGCCCAGCAACCCCACCACGTGCCTGAGAGCGTTGTCCAAACGCTCCTCGAGCTCTGGCAGCCTTGGGGCCAAGACCACTGCCCTGGGGAGCCTGTTCCAGTGGCCGACCACCCTCCGGGGGAAGAAGCTTTTCCTAATATCCAACCTAACCCTCCCCCGACACAGCTCCAGCCGTTCCCTGGGGTCCTGTCCCTGGTCACACGCAGCAGAAATCGCTGCTGCCCCTTGGCAGGAAGCTGCAGCCCCCCAGGAGATCTCAGCTCAGCCTCCTCCAGGCTGAACAAAGCCAGCGACAACAGACCTCAAGCGCAAGGTCCTGCACCCGGGTCAGCCCTTGGCTGCTGGCACAGCCCTGGCACAGCATCAACTTGCAAATTTTGCAACACAACAGGGAGGACCAAGAAGGCTTGGATAGGAGAGACTGTTTACGAGGGACTGCAGTGACAGAACAAGGTGGAACGGCTTCACACTGGCAGAGGGCACGATTAGATGGGATTCTGGAAAAACATTCTTCTCTGTGAGCGTGGTGAGGACCTGGCACAGGTCGTCCAGAGAAGCCGTGGCTGCCCCGTCCCTGGAAGTGTTCGAGGCCGGCTCGGGCGGGGCTTGGAGCAACCTTGTCTAGATGAGCTTTAAGGCCCCTTCCGACACAAACTCTTCTAGGAGTCTAGGAGTCTCGAAAAACAGGGGGCACCTGCAGAAAGCAGGAGGGGAATAAAAACCTTGGCCATTCAAAGTCAAACTCTTGTTGCAGAAGGTCATAATCTCATGACTTCTCACCACTGGAAGTTAACATCGCTGGAAGCCACCTACATTGATACAAAACCACACAATGCACCCCAAACTGCCCGATGGAAGGATCCTGGAGCAGGCTCACCATCCTGGAGGCAGGGATAGGGCAGTTTCTCTGCCTCTGCCGTAAACCTGGCTGTTCTGGCCTTACACTGGAGAGTCCTTTTCTGCTCTCCATTCCATGGGAAGACAAGAGCGTGGACAACAAGAAGGGGGTTCTGTCAGGTCCCGGTCAAAGGCGCTTTAGGTGTGTGCTGCCATCTGCTGCGGTTGGAGATTTGGTCTAGGAAAGGGGGTTCTTGGGGAGTGCTCAGCATCTGGCTCCTCACGTGGAATCTTGAGGTTCAAAGCGGGCAAGGCCACATCCAAGACAGCTTCTGCCCACTTGAGCCGCTGAAGTGGTGGAGTTCTCCTGGCAGTTCTGGGCATAGTGATTGCATGTGTGTCAGTTGGCTGTTTTGGAGAAAACCTGGGCATTGAAAGAAACAGGGACAGGACCAGATTGAAAACTGTGAAACTGTTGCAGAAAGTGAGGCTGGGCAGCAAGAGCCCAACCATAAAAATGAGGGTGCTTCCCATTCCCTGGCATTCGGAGAAGGGCAAAGGGAAACAAGGAGCTCGGCCCATCAAGAAAGACTAGCTGGGCGGTGCTTTAGGAGACAGGGTGTGCAGCAAATCAGGTTGTGGGGTTAGAGCAGCGAGTGAGGGGAAAAAAGGACGTCAGACACGAAGGAAGAAGATCCCTGAAGAGGCTCAAGTCAGCTCTCCTGAGGTGCGTGTTCTGATCTTCCATGCTGCCCTGCTTCCTCCTCCCCCAGTCCTCAGCTCCACTCTTAGGAAGAAGAAAGGGTGCTTGCAAAGTTTGTAGGGTAGTCGCAGTTCGCAGTAAGAAGCAGTAAGTTACTGGTGGTTCAATTGTTGGCTACCAAGTGGTGCCCTTTGCCCAGAGACAGGGGGACCGATCAGCAGCAGAGAAGGTCTCGGGTGGCCACGTCCTCTGTTTTGAAGTGTGCTGTGGCCTCCATTTTGAAAAGCACCAGTGACCTTCCCAGCCCCCTCCGAGGGACATAATGGGGGACACAGAGCAGGCGTGTCGGGAAGCCTGTAACCCCGGCGTATGTCAGCCAGGGGAGAAACGCTGGGGAGGGAGCAGCGCTCCGGGCAAAGGGGATAAAAGGGGGCTGCGACCTCCACTGACTTGAGAGGCCTCACTGAGGTTTGTTCAGTGAACTCTCCCTTTCATTGGAATAAAAGTTTATCCTTCTTAGTTAGCTCCTCTGTCTCCTGGTATTTATGTGTTTCCCAATACCTGGAATTTCAGAAGACCACAGTCCCATGGTCTCGACAGCCAAGGCTGTCCCTTACCCTCCCATCTCCAACAAGGCCTTTCCTGTGTGTTAGTATGAGGTGGAGCAGCACGGCATTGCTTGTGAGAGGCATCACCCCCTTGGGTCGGGAAGCTGTCGCCACTGCTTTCTGGGAACCTCCGGGACTCTTTGTGCTTGGCTGTGTTGCTTTTCCAGCTGCTCTCAGGGTAGTTGAATGCCCCACGAGAGACAGGCACTGTGACTGGGAGGCAGCTTCAAGCTGCCCGTGGAGCTCTCATCCCCATCCTGCTGCTGTTCAGGAGGCCTGCGGTGTCCCCGCAGTGCCCTCCGCAGTGCCCCCATCCCCGGCCTGCCTTTTGATCCTGACCCACCAACCGCCGAGTGGCTCGCCATCCACCCCTCGACAGAGCTCCATCCATTCCAAGTGCTGCCTCCCAGAGATCTACGGATGTCGTCTCCCTGCACTTCTGTGAGGCCCTGCATTAGGGTTCCCAGCACATTCTTCCCTCTCCCTTACCGCCCCTGCCCAATGCAGCCCCGGGGCAGCCTGGGGGAGCTCTGTCTGGGGCTGCAGTGGGATGACTGGGGACATGCTGAGGTCACTGGGAGCAGCGGGAGCAGCCTTCTAAAGCCCCAGAGTGGGAGGACGGTGCCCAGGCTGTGCTTGGGGCTGTTTTCGGTGGTGGGGCCGTGTGCGTGAGTCCTGCACGGACCCCTCTGTCCTGGCTCCCACGCCAAAGGGCTGCTTCCCCAGAGGAAGGGGACCTTCCATGAATGCCTGCACCTCCGGCACTGACTCAGGCCTGGAGTGCCCTTTGGGTGCCCTTGGAGCCCTTTCAGCCTTGGCGGATCTGCTTGGGACCATTTCCCGCTGCCGCCCTGCACTCCCTCCCCATTCCATGCAGACACAGACAGCTTATGCAATAAAATCTTTTAATTGATAACCACAAGAAAACGGTCATCAATATCTACATCAACACCCTCCCTCCCTCAGACTGGGATAGATCCCCAAACGATCTATCCCTCCCCCTGGGACAGATCCCCAAACGATCTGTCCCTCCCCCTGGGACAGATCCCCAAACGATCTGTCCCTCCCCCTGGGACAGATCCCCAAACGATCTGTCCCTCCCCCTGGGACAGATCCCCAAACGATCTATCCCTCCCCCTGGGACAGATCCCCAAACGATCTGTCCCTCCCCCGGGACAGATCCCCAAACGATCTGTCCCTCCCCCTGGGACAGATCCCCAAACGATCTGTCCCTCCCCCTGGGACAGATCCCCAAACGATCTGTCCCTCAACAACTTTCTGCCCCAGCCCGGGCTGCGGGAGCCTTGCACTTGCTCCCAGTGCTTGGCTCAGAGCCCCTCTTCCTCTTCGTGCCCCGCCTTTTCAGAGCGATGTTGCTTGGTGACATGCTGCTCTGAGGCGGTGGCAGGTTCGTGCCCGCACCCTGCTGAGGGTCCTGAGGCTTGGTGCCGCCCGCCTTGCAGTGTCCCGTGCTCAGGACGGCTCTGGAAGGCTTGGGGACACTGCGGTGAGTGGGCGGCATCTTCTTGGGCGGGCAGAGCGAGGCGTTCTTGGGCTGGGGGCTGGTGCCACTGGTGCCAGCATGGTCCGTGGGCATGGGGACGCTGCTGCGACCATCCTGGCTGGTGCCCACGGCTCCCTGGGAGCAATCCAAGTGGCTCCGAGTCCCTTCCAGCAGGACCTTGCCACGCAGCACAGGCTCACTGGCTGGAGTCACCCCAGGGGCCCCGATGGCTTGGCCGTGGAGTGGGCCTGGGTGGCTGGCAGTGCTGTGACTGGGCAGGGAGATGTCACCCCTCGGGAAGGTGTCCTCATCCATGGGGACATCGCTGCTCAGCGAGATGTCACAGCTCGCAACGTGATCACTGCCTGGGCGGGAGCCACCATCCATGGGGTCGTCAGTGGCCAGCGAGAGGTCACGGCCTGACGGGCTGTCCTCGTCCATGGTGACATCGCTGGCCAAGGAGAGGTCACGGCCTGACGGGCTGTCTTCATCCATGCTGACGTCGCTGGCCAAGGAGAGGTCACGGCCTGACGGGCTGTCCTCATCCATGCTGACGTCGCTGGCCAAGGAGAGGTCACGGCCTGACGGGCTGTCCTCATCCATGCTGACGTCGCTGGCCAGACTGATGTCAAGACCTGGGGTGGTGTCCACATCCATGGGGACGCTGGTGTCTGGAGGGCTGCCACTGCCCAGGAGCGTCCCTGAGGGGTTGGCTGAGCCGTGCTGCGTGTCCCGCACTGGTGGGACTGGGGCCAGGGGCTTCCTGCGGCCCCGGGCCCCCCCCAGGGCATTGCCTGATGGAGGAGCAATGCCATGGCTGCTTGCCAAGGGGGCTGGTGGAGGCAGCTGAGTCCGTGTCCCTGCCGAGCAGAAGATACGGGTGGGGGTTGGAGCAGTCACTGCCCGGAGCCATTGGCACACGTGCACAGGGGAGAAGGCAGACTGGGGGGGAGGCTCGGGGCTGGGAGAGTCTCCTGGGGCACCCGCTGAACCGGCCCGGAACACAGACTGAGTGGGAGCTTGCGTGAGGGACCATCCCTGCGGGGTGAGCTGCTGTGCCACAGCCATGGGGTTGCACAGGGGACGGCAAAATGGCAGCGACGGCCCCAAGATCCTCTAAACCATCTTGCCTGAACAGAGGTGGCCCAGGCAATGCCAGGGCTGCTTGCCGTGCCGTGCTGAGCCAAGGTGCCCCAGCTGGCAGGGGGACAGGGGTGCTGTGGCTGCTGGAGGTGCCGGCAGGGCTGGAGGAGCCAGGGCAGGCCTGGAGGCTGGAGGGGCTGGGGGGCAGGGAATGCCGAGGGGCCAAGGCAGATGGGACTGCCATACCTGCTGCTGGGGCAGAGGGAGTTGGCAAGGGCTGCTGCTTCTGCCCAGGCTGTTGGTCGAGGTTGGCTGATCCTGCGAGAAAGAGCAAACTCTTGTTGCAGAAGGTCATAATCTCATGACTTCTCACCACTGGAAGTTAACATCGCTGGAAGCCATCTACATTGATACAAAACCACACAATGCACCCCAAACTGCCCGATGGAAGGATCCTGGAGCAGGCTCACCATCCTGGAGGCAGGGATAGGGCAGTTTCTCTGCCTCTGCCGTAAACCTGGCTGTTCTGGCCTTACACTGGAGAGTCCTTTTCTGCTCTCCATTCCATGGGAAGACAAGAGCGTGGACAACAAGAAGGGGGTTCTGTCAGGTCCCGGTCAAAGGCGCTTTAGGTGTGTGCTGCCATCTGCTGCGGTTGGAGATTTGGTCTAGGAAAGGGGGTTCTTGGGGAGTGCTCAGCATCTGGCTCCTCACGTGGAATCTTGAGGTTCAAAGCGGGCAAGGCCACATCCAAGACAGCTTCTGCCCACTTGAGCCGCTGAAGTGGTGGAGTTCTCCTGGCAGTTCTGGGCATAGTGATTGCATGTGTGTCAGTTGGCTGTTTTGGAGAAAACCTGGGCATTGAAAGAAACAGGGACAGGACCAGATTGAAAACTGTGAAACTGTTGCAGAAAGTGAGGCTGGGCAGCAAGAGCCCAACCATAAAAATGAGGGTGCTTCCCATTCCCTGGCATTCGGAGAAGGGCAAAGGGAAACAAGGAGCTCGGCCCATCAAGAAAGACTAGCTGGGCGGTGCTTTAGGAGACAGGGTGTGCAGCAAATCAGGTTGTGGGGTTAGAGCAGCGAGTGAGGGGAAAAAAGGACGTCAGACACGAAGGAAGAAGATCCCTGAAGAGGCTCAAGTCAGCTCTCCTGAGGTGCGTGTTCTGATCTTCCATGCTGCCCTGCTTCCTCCTCCCCCAGTCCTCAGCTCCACTCTTAGGAAGAAGAAAGGGTGCTTGCAAAGTTTGTAGGGTAGTCGCAGTTCGCAGTAAGAAGCAGTAAGTTACTGGTGGTTCAATTGTTGGCTACCAAGTGGTGCCCTTTGCCCAGAGACAGGGGGACCGATCAGCAGCAGAGAAGGTCTCGGGTGGCCACGTCCTCCGTTTTGAAGTGTGCCGTGGCCTCCATTTTGAAAAGCACCAGTGACCTTCCCAGCCCCCTCCGAGGGACATAATGGGGGACACAGAGCAGGCGTGTCGGGAAGCCTGTAACCCCAGCGTATGTCAGCCAGGGGAGAAACGCTGGGGAGGGAACAGCGCTCCGGGCAAAGGGGATAAAAGGGGGCTGCGACCTCCACTGACTTGAGAGGCCTCACTGAGGTTTGTTCAGTGAACTCTCCCTTTCATTGGAATAAAAGTTTATCCTTCTTAGTTAGCTCCTCTGTCTCCTGGTATTTATGTGTTTCCCAATACCTGGAATTTCAGAAGACCACAGTCCCATGGTCTCGACAGCCAAGGCTGTCCCTTACCCTCCCATCTCCAACAAGGCCTTTCCTGTGTGTTAGTATGAGGTGGAGCAGCACGGCATTGCTTGTGAGAGGCATCACCCCCTTGGGTCGGGAAGCTGTCGCCACTGCTTTCGGGGAACCTCCGGGACTCTTTGTGCTTGGCTGTGTTGCTTTTCCAGCTGCTCTCAGGGTAGTTGAATGCCCCACGAGAGACAGGCACTGTGACTGGGAGGCAGCTTCAAGCTGCCCGTGGAGCTCTCATCCCCATCCTGCTGCTGTTCAGGAGGCCTGCGGTGTCCCCGCAGTGCCCTCCGCAGTGCCCCCATCCCCGGCCTGCCTTTTGATCCTGACCCACCAACCGCCGAGTGGCTCGCCATCCACCCCTCGACAGAGCTCCATCCATTCCAAGTGCTGCCTCCCAGAGATCTACGGATGTCGTCTCCCTGCACTTCTGTGAGGCCCTGCATTAGGGTTCCCAGCACATTCTTCCCTCTCCCTTACCGCCCCTGCCCAATGCAGCCCCGGGGCAGCCTGGGGGAGCTCTGTCTGGGGCTGCAGTGGGATGACTGGGGACATGCTGAGGTCACTGGGAGCAGCGGGAGCAGCCTTCTAAAGCCCCAGAGTGGGAGGACGGTGCCCAGGCTGTGCTTGGGGCTGTTTTCGGTGGTGGGGCCGTGTGCGTGAGTCCTGCACGGACCCCTCTGTCCTGGCTCCCACGCCAAAGGGCTGCTTCCCCAGAGGAAGGGGACCTTCCATGAATGCCTGCACCTCCGGCACTGACTCAGGCCTGGAGTGCCCTTTGGGTGCCCTTGGAGCCCTTTCAGCCTTGGCGGATCTGCTTGGGACCATTTCCCGCTGCCGCCCTGCACTCCCTCCCCATTCCATGCAGACACAGACAGCTTATGCAATAAAATCTTTTAATTGATAACCACAAGAAAACGGTCATCAATATCTACATCAACACCCTCCCTCCCTCAGACTGGGATAGATCCCCAAATGATCTATCCCTCCCCCTGGGACAGATCCCCAAACGATCTGTCCCTCCCCCTGGGACAGATCCCCAAACGATCTGTCCCTCCCCCTGGGACAGATCCCCAAACGATCTATCCCTCCCCCTGGGACAGATCCCCAAACGATCTGTCCCTCCCCCGGGACAGATCCCCAAACGATCTGTCCCTCCCCCTGGGACAGATCCCCAAACGATCTGTCCCTCCCCCTGGGACAGATCCCCAAACGATCTGTCCCTCAACAACTTTCTGCCCCAGCCCGGGCTGCGGGAGCCTTGCACTTGCTCCCAGTGCTTGGCTCAGAGCCCCTCTTCCTCTTCGTGCCCCGCCTTTTCAGAGCGATGTTGCTTGGTGACATGCTGCTCTGAGGCGGTGGCAGGTTCGTGCCCGCACCCTGCTGAGGGTCCTGAGGCTTGGTGCCGCCCGCCTTGCAGTGTCCCGTGCTCAGGACGGCTCTGGAAGGCTTGGGGACACTGCGGTGAGTGGGCGGCATCTTCTTGGGCGGGCAGAGCGAGGCGTTCTTGGGCTGGGGGCTGGTGCCACTGGTGCCAGCATGGTCCGTGGGCATGGGGACGCTGCTGCGACCATCCTGGCTGGTGCCCACGGCTCCCTGGGAGCAATCCAAGTGGCTCCGAGTCCCTTCCAGCAGGACCTTGCCACGCAGCACAGGCTCACTGGCTGGAGTCACCCCAGGGGCCCCGATGGCTTGGCCGTGGAGTGGGCCTGGGTGGCTGGCAGTGCTGTGACTGGGCAGGGAGATGTCACCCCTCGGGAAGGTGTCCTCATCCATGGGGACATCGCTGCTCAGCGAGATGTCACAGCTCGCAACGTGATCACTGCCTGGGCGGGAGCCACCATCCATGGGGTCGTCAGTGGCCAGCGAGAGGTCACGGCCTGACGGGCTGTCCTCATCCATGGTGACATCGCTGGCCAAGGAGAGGTCACGGTCTGACGGGCTGTCTTCATCCATGCTGACGTCGCTGGCCAAGGAGAGGTCACGGCCTGACGGGCTGTCCTCATCCATGCTGACGTCGCTGGCCAAGGAGAGGTCACGGCCTGACGGGCTGTCCTCGTCCATGCTGACGTCGCTGGCCAGACTGATGTCAAGACCTGGGGTGGTGTCCACATCCATGGGGACGCTGGTGTCTGGAGGGCTGCCACTGCCCAGGAGCGTCCCTGAGGGGTTGGCTGAGCCGTGCTGTGTGTCCCGCACTGGTGGGACTGGGGCCAGGGGCTTCCTGCGGCCCCGGGCCCCCCCCAGGGCATTGCCTGATGGAGGAGCAATGCCATGGCTGCTTGCCAAGGGGGCTGGTGGAGGCAGCTGAGTCCGTGTCCCTGCCGAGCAGAAGATACGGGTGGGGGTTGGAGCAGTCACTGCCCGGAGCCATTGGCACACGTGCACAGGGGAGAAGGCAGACTGGGGGGGAGGCTCGGGGCTGGGAGAGTCTCCTGGGGCACCCGCTGAACCGGCCCGGAACACAGACTGAGTGGGAGCTTGCGTGAGGGACCATCCCTGCGGGGTGAGCTGCTGTGCCACAGCCATGGGGTTGCACAGGGGACGGCAAAATGGCAGCGACGGCCCCAAGATCCTCTAAACCATCTTGCCTGAACAGAGGTGGCCCAGGCAATGCCAGGGCTGCTTGCCGTGCCGTGCTGAGCCAAGGTGCCCCAGCTGGCAGGGGGACAGGGGTGCTGTGGCTGCTGGAGGTGCCGGCAGGGCTGGAGGAGCCAGGGCAGGCCTGGAGGCTGGAGGGGCTGGGGGGCAGGGAATGCCGAGGGGCCAAGGCAGATGGGACTGCCATACCTGCTGCTGGGGCAGAGGGAGCTGGCAAGGGCTGCTGCTTCTGCCCAGGCTGTTGGCCGAGGTTGGCTGATCCTGCGAGAAAGAGCAAACGCTGGAGGTCACATGCCAGTCGGGGGGTGTCGGGCGCTCAGAGGACTGAGGAGGAGGAGAGGAAGGGGCAGGGGAGCAAGGGCTGTAACTGTCCCCGCCGTGCGTCCTGGGGCTTTCGGGCTCAGGGTCTGTCCTCACCTGTGGGGCAGGAGGTTCCGCGAGAGACCAATGGCTGCAGGAGCTGGGCTATGGCTGAGCTCCAGCTCACACAACGCTGCCACAGAGCTGACAGGGCCATGCTCAGTCAGCTTCGGCGGCCGCTCCGGTCTGTTGACGGGACCCAGGTCTGGATGCTCCTCTTGGAGCGTCTCCAGGGACGGAATGTTGGGGCTCCCATTGTCATGTCAGAGAGGCAGCAACAATGTCATAGAGGTAGCAACAATGTCATAGAGGCAGCAACAATGTCATAGAGGCAGCTTCCCTTGTTCTGCCCCACCCCCAACAGCTTTGCCAGCTCTTCATGGGGAGACAAAGGGTTAACCAAAGAGTTAGAATCACAGAATATCCTGAGCTGGAAGGGACCCACAAGGATCATCCAGTCCAACTCCCGGCCTTGCACAGGACAGCCCAGCAACCCCACCACGTGCCTGAGAGCGTTGTCCAAACGCTCCTCGAGCTCTGGCAGCCTTGGGGCCAAGACCACTGCCCTGGGGAGCCTGTTCCAGTGGCCGACCACCCTCCGGGGGAAGAAGCTTTTCCTAATATCCAACCTAACCCTCCCCCGACACAGCTCCAGCCGTTCCCTGGGGTCCTGTCCCTGGTCACACGCAGCAGAAATCGCTGCTGCCCCTTGGCAGGAAGCTGCAGCCCCCCAGGAGATCTCAGCTCAGCCTCCTCCAGGCTGAACAAAGCCAGCGACAACAGACCTCAAGCGCAAGGTCCTGCACCCGGGTCAGCCCTTGGCTGCTGGCACAGCCCTGGCACAGCATCAACTTGCAAATTTTGCAACACAACAGGGAGGAACAAGAAGGCTTGGATAGGAGAGACTGTTTACGAGGGACTGCAGTGACAGAACAAGGTGGAACGGCTTCACACTGGCAGAGGGCACGATTAGATGGGATTCTGGAAAAACATTCTTCTCTGTGAGCGTGGTGAGGACCTGGCACAGGTCGTCCAGAGAAGCCGTGGCTGCCCCGTCCCTGGAAGTGTTCGAGGCCGGCTCGGGCGGGGCTTGGAGCAACCTTGTCTAGATGAGCTTTAAGGCCCCTTCCGACACAAACTCTTCTAGGAGTCTAGGAGTCTCGAAAAACAGGGGGCACCTGCAGAAAGCAGGAGGGGAATAAAAACCTTGGCCATTCAAAGTCAAACTCTTGTTGCAGAAGGTCATAATCTCATGACTTCTCACCACTGGAAGTTAACATCGCTGGAAGCCACCTACATTGATACAAAACCACACAATGCACCCCAAACTGCCCGATGGAAGGATCCTGGAGCAGGCTCACCATCCTGGAGGCAGGGATAGGGCAGTTTCTCTGCCTCTGCCGTAAACCTGGCTGTTCTGGCCTTACACTGGAGAGTCCTTTTCTGCTCTCCATTCCATGGGAAGACAAGAGCGTGGACAACAAGAAGGGGGTTCTGTCAGGTCCCGGTCAAAGGCGCTTTAGGTGTGTGCTGCCATCTGCTGCGGTTGGAGATTTGGTCTAGGAAAGGGGGTTCTTGGGGAGTGCTCAGCATCTGGCTCCTCACGTGGAATCTTGAGGTTCAAAGCGGGCAAGGCCACATCCAAGACAGCTTCTGCCCACTTGAGCCGCTGAAGTGGTGGAGTTCTCCTGGCAGTTCTGGGCATAGTGATTGCATGTGTGTCAGTTGGCTGTTTTGGAGAAAACTTGGGCATTGAAAGAAACAGGGACAGGACCAGATTGAAAACTGTGAAACTGTTGCAGAAAGTGAGGCTGGGCAGCAAGAGCCCAACCATAAAAATGAGGGTGCTTCCCATTCCCTGGCATTCGGAGAAGGGCAAAGGGAAACAAGGAGCTCGGCCCATCAAGAAAGACTAGCTGGGCGGTGCTTTAGGAGACAGGGTGTGCAGCAAATCAGGTTGTGGGGTTAGAGCAGCGAGTGAGGGGAAAAAAGGACGTCAGACACGAAGGAAGAAGATCCCTGAAGAGGCTCAAGTCAGCTCTCCTGAGGTGCGTGTTCTGATCTTCCATGCTGCCCTGCTTCCTCCTCCCCCAGTCCTCAGCTCCACTCTTAGGAAGAAGAAAGGGTGCTTGCAAAGTTTGTAGGGTAGTCGCAGTTCGCAGTAAGAAGCAGTAAGTTACTGGTGGTTCAATTGTTGGCTACCAAGTGGTGCCCTTTGCCCAGAGACAGGGGGACCGATCAGCAGCAGAGAAGGTCTCGGGTGGCCACGTCCTCCGTTTTGAAGTGTGCCGTGGCCTCCATTTTGAAAAGCACCAGTGACCTTCCCAGCCCCCTCCGAGGGACATAATGGGGGACACAGAGCAGGCGTGTCGGGAAGCCTGTAACCCCGGCGTATGTCAGCCAGGGGAGAAACGCTGGGGAGGGAGCAGCGCTCCGGGCAAAGGGGATAAAAGGGGGCTGCGACCTCCACTGACTTGAGAGGCCTCACTGAGGTTTGTTCAGTGAACTCTCCCTTTCATTGGAATAAAAGTTTATCCTTCTTAGTTAGCTCCTCTGTCTCCTGGTATTTATGTGTTTCCCAATACCTGGAATTTCAGAAGACCACAGTCCCATGGTCTCGACAGCCAAGGCTGTCCCTTACCCTCCCATCTCCAACAAGGCCTTTCCTGTGTGTTAGTATGAGGTGGAGCAGCACGGCATTGCTTGTGAGAGGCATCACCCCCTTGGGTCGGGAAGCTGTCGCCACTGCTTTCGGGGAACCTCCGGGACTCTTTGTGCTTGGCTGTGTTGCTTTTCCAGCTGCTCTCAGGGTAGTTGAATGCCCCACGAGAGACAGGCACTGTGACTGGGAGGCAGCTTCAAGCTGCCCGTGGAGCTCTCATCCCCATCCTGCTGCTGTTCAGGAGGCCTGCGGTGTCCCCGCAGTGCCCTCCGCAGTGCCCCCATCCCCGGCCTGCCTTTTGATCCTGACCCACCAACCGCCGAGTGGCTCGCCATCCACCCCTCGACAGAGCTCCATCCATTCCAAGTGCTGCCTCCCAGAGATCTACGGATGTCGTCTCCCTGCACTTCTGTGAGGCCCTGCATTAGGGTTCCCAGCACATTCTTCCCTCTCCCTTACCGCCCCTGCCCAATGCAGCCCCGGGGCAGCCTGGGGGAGCTCTGTCTGGGGCTGCAGTGGGATGACTGGGGACATGCTGAGGTCACTGGGAGCAGCGGGAGCAGCCTTCTAAAGCCCCAGAGTGGGAGGACGGTGCCCAGGCTGTGCTTGGGGCTGTTTTCGGTGGTGGGGCCGTGTGCGTGAGTCCTGCACGGACCCCTCTGTCCTGGCTCCCACGCCAAAGGGCTGCTTCCCCAGAGGAAGGGGACCTTCCATGAATGCCTGCACCTCCGGCACTGACTCAGGCCTGGAGTGCCCTTTGGGTGCCCTTGGAGCCCTTTCAGCCTTGGCGGATCTGCTTGGGACCATTTCCCGCTGCCGCCCTGCACTCCCTCCCCATTCCATGCAGACACAGACAGCTTATGCAATAAAATCTTTTAATTGATAACCACAAGAAAACGGTCATCAATATCTACATCAACACCCTCCCTCCCTCAGACTGGGATAGATCCCCAAATGATCTATCCCTCCCCCTGGGACAGATCCCCAAACGATCTGTCCCTCCCCCTGGGACAGATCCCCAAACGATCTGTCCCTCCCCCTGGGACAGATCCCCAAACGATCTGTCCCTCCCCCTGGGACAGATCCCCAAACGATCTATCCCTCCCCCTGGGACAGATCCCCAAACGATCTGTCCCTCCCCCGGGACAGATCCCCAAACGATCTGTCCCTCCCCCTGGGACAGATCCCCAAACGATCTGTCCCTCCCCCTGGGACAGATCCCCAAACGATCTGTCCCTCAACAACTTTCTGCCCCAGCCCGGGCTGCGGGAGCCTTGCACTTGCTCCCAGTGCTTGGCTCAGAGCCCCTCTTCCTCTTCGTGCCCCGCCTTTTCAGAGCGATGTTGCTTGGTGACATGCTGCTCTGAGGCGGTGGCAGGTTCGTGCCCGCACCCTGCTGAGGGTCCTGAGGCTTGGTGCCGCCCGCCTTGCAGTGTCCCGTGCTCAGGACGGCTCTGGAAGGCTTGGGGACACTGCGGTGAGTGGGCGGTATCTTCTTGGGCGGGCAGAGCGAGGCGTTCTTGGGCTGGGGGCTGGTGCCACTGGTGCCAGCATGGTCCGTGGGCATGGGGACGCTGCTGCGACCATCCTGGCTGGTGCCCACGGCTCCCTGGGAGCAATCCAAGTGGCTCCGAGTCCCTTCCAGCAGGACCTTGCCACGCAGCACAGGCTCACTGGCTGGAGTCACCCCAGGGGCCCCGATGGCTTGGCCGTGGAGTGGGCCTGGGTGGCTGGCAGTGCTGTGACTGGGCAGGGAGATGTCACCCCTCGGGAAGGTGTCCTCATCCATGGGGACATCGCTGCTCAGCGAGATGTCACAGCTCGCAACGTGATCACTGCCTGGGCGGGAGCCACCATCCATGGGGTCGTCAGTGGCCAGCGAGAGGTCACGGCCTGACGGGCTGTCCTCGTCCATGGTGACATCGCTGCTCAGTGAGATGTCACAGCTCGAAAAGTGATCACTGCCTGAGGTCACATGCCAGCCAGGCGTTGTGGGGCGCTCAGAGGACTGAGGAGGAGGAGAGGAAGGGGCAGGGGAGCAAGGGCTGTAACTGTCCCCGCCGTGCGTCCTGGGGCTTTCGGGCTCAGGGTCTGTCCTCACCTGTGGGGCAGGAGGTTCCGCGAGAGACCAATGGCTGCAGGAGCTGGGCTATGGCTGAGCTCCAGCTCACACAACGCTGCCACAGAGCTGACAGGTCAGTCAGCTTCGGCGGCTGCTCAGCTCTGTTGAATGGACGCAGTTCTCCATTCAGGATAAATTTCAAACTCAAACTATTACACAACTCAATAAACAATCATATTATAATTCCTAAGTGATTCTTCTGTTGCTAAATTTCCAATGAAACCACTGTCATCAAAAAATAAACGAAAACTTTTTTCTTTCCAAATAAACTCTTTTTATTACAAGTATGCTTTTATTCTACACTCATTTAGTATTTTTCATAACTGATTTGGTTTGGCCCGAGATGCAAAGGATTATTGCTATTGGTTAATAAAACAAAGTGAATCATTTACTAAGATTTTAATTAATTGCAGTTAATATATTCAAAATTATTACTTCTACATTTACCATTAGAACAATAATTATTGGCTCCAAACAGTATAATCAAGGATATAATATATTCCCACTGAAAAAAACTAAAAAAAAGGAAAGAAAAGAAAAAAAAGGAAAGAAAAGAAAAAAAAGGGAAGGGAAGGGAAGGGAAGGGAAGGGAAGGGAAGGGAAGGGAAGGGAAGGGAAGGGAAGGGAAGGGAAGGGAAGGGAAGGGAAGGGAAGGGAAGGGAAGGGAAGGGAAAAAGAAAGAGAAAGAGAAAGAGAAAGAAAGAGAAAGAGAAAGAGAAAGAGAAAGAGAAAAAGAAAAAGAAAAAGAAAAAGAAAAAGAAAAAGAAAAAGAAAAAGAAAAAGAAAAAGAAAAAGAAAAAGAAAAAGAAAAAGAAAAAGAAAAAGAAAAAGAAAAAGAAAAAGAAAAAGAAAAAGAAAAAGAAAAAGAAAAAGAAAAAGAAAAAGAAAAAGAAAAAGAAAAAGAAAAAAGAAAGTGAGGAGAGAAACAAACCAGACAAGATTATTTTATCTAACAAGTTTGGAAGTAGAGTTGCTTTTATTTCTAAAGCTTTCCCTGCTCAGCCTTAACCTTGTTCAGATGAATGACAGAAACTGCTTTGTTCTTATTTCAATAGTCTTGATCCCTCCTCAGATCTCTCTTATCTCCACTTAATGCAGGGAATAATTCCTTCTTGAGAAAATGCATGAAGATGGTTTTATTGACTGCCCCATTGCCATAGCTTGGCTTGTAAACTCATCCGGTGCAAGATGCAGTAGCTGCAACGAAGCTCTGAACTGTCTAAAAATAAAGGCATTTGTACTGTTTTGATGCTTTTAACTGTCAGAGCCTTTTGCAAATACCAACAATTTAATTTTTGGAACATACCTGATTTCCATATTCTCAATGCACCGATACCAGAAAAAGAAAAAAAAATAACTGATGTGCCTAAATTCACGGAGAACTTCAAAATTCCAGATGGCCCAATTCCTCAACATAAACTGTCAAATACTGCTGCTTGCAGTATAGTCATAGGCAACATCTACCACGCAATTAAGCCATTAGGACAGTTTGGAATGGTAACAGAGTTCCAGAAGCTTTAATACAGTAATTAGTACCACAATGTACTCCTGAAACTTTCCTATCTAGTGTGAGAAAAGCACAAGTACATTATACATGTCTAACATCCAGCATCTGTATAACATATTGCCAATCTCAGCAAGTGTTCTACAGTTCAATATACAGGTGGCATTACAAACAAAGTAATGTATTTTAATTTTACATCAAAGAAATACATTTTTTAAATTACAAATTTTCATCACAATGCAGGCAACCAGCAGTGCATTAAACAGACTAAAGAGGCAGGTACACCACCCCTTTATATAGAATACACTTTTTGATTCATTTGAATAAATGTTTCTGGTAAAAACACAACAGTACAAAACCTGGAATAGCAAACCAATCGCCCCGCTGTACTTTAAATACCCACTGATGTGACACAAATGTAGTTAGGAACCAAACATATGTCAGCTCTTGTAAAAGAAATCTGCCATAAAATCTACAGAGGTACTGGAGAGAGCCAAATGAAAGGCCAGTAGTCTAATAAAGGGACTGGAGCATCTCTCCCATAAGGCAAGCCTGAGAGAGCTGGGACCGTTCAACCTGGAGAAGAGAAAACTCAGGGGGAATCTTATTCACCTATGTAAACACCTGAAGGGAGGGTGCAAAGAGGACAAGAGCCATGCTCTTTTCAGTGGTACCCAGTGACAGGACCAGAGGCAATGGGCACAAACTGAAACACAGCAAATTCTGCCTGAAGATCAGAAAACATTTTTTTACTGTGAGGATGACTGAGCACTAGCACAGGTTGTCCAGAGCAATTGTGTTTCCCCCTTGTGGAGGAGCAAGAACCAGAATGGGAACGGTTTCAGGAATGGAAAAAGATATACAGCGAATGAAAGAACTGTATTATATGGACTTTACAGTTATTGTGAGAAATAGAAACCCAGTCGGGTGATTTCCAATTAGAATTTATTATATGATAAAAGCAAATTCAGCGCTGGGTGATCAGGGAGGGGGTTCAACAACTCCCAACACCTATTACACTCAAAGAAGACAGTTGTTCTACATGGATTTCCAACTAATCATGAATATTCATTATACATACGCATAAACATTACACATTGTTAAGTCAGACATTCAACAGATGTTTTTCTTAAACAAGAATGTTATCTGTAAGCATCCATAATATATTGTCAAGTCAAGCAAACAGATGTTTGCTTGCTATCTATACAAAGTTAAAAATTTTTAAGAAAGGTGCTATTATCTAGCTAACTAAACAAAATTCCTTCACTATAAATCTTACACAAGGTAAAAGGGAGGTAACTTGTTTTATCTCTTTATAGGGGCCCAATTAAGTTTTACGATTTGTTTTCCTTTTCTCTCTCCAGGTCATATTGACCTTACACTGTTTTCTCTTAATTAGCCCAAATCATTTTCTCAGTTTATCACAGTTATTATGTGTTTACAAATACATACGTTGTATGATTTCCCCTACAGTTGTAACTGCCCAGGCATGTCCAGACCCGCCTCGTGGTGCCTGCTCCCTGCTTCCCCCTCTGACTGGCTGAAGAAGCTGCAGAGAGGAGAGAGCTACCATTCGCCCTTTCCTTCCCTGGTTCCTCCCCCGTTCTTCCCTCTTCACCTGAGTCCCTATCCCTATTCGTTTCCCTGGTTGTCTGTCTCATGCTCCACCCCATTTTCTGGTGCATTCCACACGAGAACTCATAAAACTCCCGCACACTTTCAATAAAGTAGCATTGCAACCTCAGACCTCGTCGGAGCTCTTCGTGCAGTGCCGCGATCCTTCTCCACTCCCCCTCGGACCGTGGCACCCCCTCTCTGGAGAAATTCAAAAGCTACTTAGACAAAACCCTAAGCAGCCAACTCTAGGAGAGGCTGTTTGAGCAGAGGTTCAGACCAGATAACATCCAGAGGTCCCTGCCAGCCTCAACAATCCTGTGATACCACAACACTCCTAGTTACAAGAAGTAGACCTAGAAAGCGTTTTCCCTAAAATTTAACTATTTCAGCAAATAAAATATACATTAATATATTGAGGAGATTCTGATCCACCCCAGCTTTCACACATGGTCCTTCCCATTCCCTTTTTTGCCAGGTTTTCTTCTTCTTCTCAAACATAAGGACTCATTCAACACAGATTGTCCTATTCCTGAAGTGATATTCTGAGATCTCTGGCTGTACAAGACTTCATTCAGCAAATACACGGGTTCATCCAGCGAATATAACTAGCTCCTGTACTATTATTATTACTTTTTTAATTTTCAAAAGGATTTTAGGCTGAAATCTGCCTAAAAGCAAAGCTCAACTCAGTATTACATTTCTTATTTAGTATGTAGGGATCAAGCATATTTTTTCATATGCTGACATAACACAGTTTGATACTAATGCCAATTGATCAAATTTTTGTAATTCAAAGATCACAAACAGCATGTCTCTTCATAAGGATTTAATTTCCATTATGCTCTGTCATACCTCCTGGTGTTGTGAAATTTCTTCTGTTATGCATAGATCATGCATTTCTTAATTGGCTTCTCACTTCATCCAAGGAACAAACATACTGAACTTCAAATATAACTAACCTGACATATCTTGCTTTGAGAGAATAAAGAACAGCTTTATTTGCCTTCGTGAAGTAAGGATTACTGTGCTGAATTTGCAGACTAAAATGCAAAAAGGAAAACATACGTCAAGTGTTTGATGATTGCAAAAGTTGCTTATTTGCTGGCTTACTTTTTTCCAGAATGATAAAATATCTTCTAAATGCTTAAAATGAAAATTCAACATGTAACTCTTCTATGATGTACATTTTTGAGCTTTACTATTCCACAATGCAGTGCCAAGAAGAAATGCAAAACATCTTATTTTATGGGTGACATGAAGTAAACATTTTTCTTGGATAGCACAAAGACATTTGATCTTTGGTTGCAATTATTACTATTTTGTCTCATTCACACATTTTATGCAAAACATTAACAGTACTGATTTATGCAAGTTATAAAATCGTAGAATAATAGGATGGCTTGGGTTGGAAGTGACTTTTAAAGGTCATCTAGTCCAACCCCCTGCAATCTTCAAGTAGATCAGGTTGCTCAGAGCCCCATCCACAACATGGCCTTGACTGTTTCCAGGGATGGGGCATCTCCACCTCTCTAGGCAACTCACCCAGAGAGGCGTCTCGCCCCCTTCATTGTAAAAAATTTCTTCCTTATGACTAGTCTAAATCTACCCTGGTTCAGTTTAAAACCATTATCCGTTGTCCTACCACAACAAGCCCTACTAAAAAGCTTTTCCCCATCTTTCTTATAAGCCCCCTTTAAATATTGAAAGTTAACACAAAGGAACCGAGTTTTTAAAATCATGGCTCAAAGAAGGAAGTTGAATTGAGCACATCTCCCTTCATAAAGCACTTCTAGACATTCTTTGCATAGACTCTCATCACAATCTTGTACAGTGTTTATGAGCTGAATCATCAGTTGACACACTTTCCAGGTATATATTGATCAGATTAGAAAAGAAAGATAAGATGAACTCCCTACAGTGATCTTCCCAAGCTAAGCCACTATTATTTTGCTGAAATCACAGTTCACACAGAGCAAGCAGGGTAGATAGGGACTAATTCAGCTTAAATAGAGGAAAGCATAATGTGATGTATAATATAGGAAGGTGAGTTACAAACCAAAAGGATTCCAGGTTACATTTTTCTCAAAAACTTACAATTTATACTCGAGTTATACAAGTTCATGGAGGAGAGGCTTTGAGAGAGGAGCTATATATATTGGCTTTCATTCTTGTGGCAGTTTAACAGAGAAACTGAAAACTAAATTATTTGCAAGCAACTCATGTAAAAACAGTGTTACACTGCCTTCTGTTAAATCACATTAAGTTCTTTTCATGAGTGGCTCATAGAGTTTCCTAACTCTTCTTTTTTTGTGTGCAGATTTTCTTGTTCTAATATAGCACCTTTGAAAGAAAATCATGTTTTTACATCAGCAAACATCTGTTGTTTTTCTTGCCAAAGTAGGATATCTCATACCCTCTGACAGCAAAACCTAAAATAACTACTTCAGTTCTCACAGTGATTGCAGTGCAAAAATAGCTCCATTAAAAAGCTAAAGGGCAGTATCCTTTTCAAATAATAGCTCTAACCAAAAAATACTTTAACCATGCCCTTTTTCCCCACTCTTTCTTCTGCCAGCTTTTCTAGTGTTCGTTCAGTAGTTTGTTTTAGATATTTCTTTAAAAGATTGAATATGCAAGCAAATACTAAGAAATTTCTACTTTTATGTGCAGACTTCACAGGCAAACTGAGATTGGTAACATGTGTTTGCTTTTTAGTTTTAAAAGCCCAGATTTTAATTTAATTTTTCTATATTAATATACAGAAACATATAATACATTATTACTTACATTGGATGTATTAATTTTATTATAAGAACAAAAGTTATAGAGGAGTACCATCATTGGAAAAGCCGCATATTAGCTGATTAAAAGATGCCAGAAGCTCCGGTGAGTGGTACATCTTGCAATCACAGACATATCAAGAACTATGTCTTTTTATTTCATCTGTTTAATAGACCTTTAATTTAACACAACTGATAAGCAATTTTCGCATATGAAACCACCTCTGCAGCACTGGTTTTTCAAGCCTTGTATGTGTTCTAAAAGCCTTCAGATATTTGTATACACCTACAATGCCTGTGCAATGTAAACATGATGGCTAAAAAATAAAATCACAGAATCACAGAATATGCTTATTTTAAATACTTTTAAAATTATGAGGGATTCCAAAGGATTCTGATGAAGCTCTAATATCTTCACCTTATTCAGAAGGTTATTTTAGCATTAATGTCCAATATAAATTTGTATAACATTTGTTTTTAAATATTCTCCAAAATCCATGTATTTATCATGCTCAATATCAGAAAGACATATAGAGAATACCTTCTGTAATCCTGAATTTTTCTGGACCCTAAAATTTATAATGCTGAATGATTAATAGCTGCACAATTGAAGTATGTGAATGGTATTTCTTGAGCAATCCATTCAGCACCAATAGCAAAGCCAAACAGTTCTATACATCCAGTTCTGTAATACACCAGGGTTGATTTTTTTTTTGAAATTCCTTTCTACAGAAGGACTTATTATCCATTTCAGCTATGAAGATGAACAAGAAACAGTTCATTTTCCCCCCTGTTTTAAGGCATATGTCAGGGAACAGCAAAGGCAAGCTGCTTGGAAAGGACAGTGGAGCTGGAAACCAAGAGCCACAGCAGGGTAGGTAGGGCAAGGCTCTCTCTGACAGGGACACAGTCCCATGGCACCTGAACAAAAAAGCAGAGCAAGTCCATGACAGCAACCAAGGCCAACTAACATAACAGTGACTGTTGCTTCACTAACAGTATTTGGCATAACTAGGATCACCAGTGTAGGGAACTACCCTTTTCCCCACTACCCTCATAGAAAATCACAATCTGAAAAAACGTGTATGGTTCACTCACTGAGGATTACCATCGAGTTTGACATCTCCACTGTGTCTGCAACAATGATGGTACAACAAATCCACTGTTTGAAAAGTGGGATTTGAAGTGCCTGTGGCTTGTAAATTCTCAGTGTGAATGACTTGCACAAGGATGAAGTATGTGCATCTCCTTCAGAGAGGAAGGTCTTAGTGAAAGACACAAGCCCACAGCAACTTACAATGAGCATCTGAAGGATCTCCTGGAAGGTGGAGCATGGTGCTTCAAGGTCCAGTAAAGAACATTTCAACCCTTGTATCTTTATTAATTTATTGCCATGTCTAAGTTAAAAGTATTTCCTAAAAAAGATTTCCACATATTTCATATGTTTTACTGTGAGCTATTTAAAATAAATTAAAAAAATAATAATTCCAAGATGGAAAGACCTCTACAACTAGAATTTTTTTGACAGAATCAATGTTCCACCTAAGTTTTATAACTGGTTTGACTGTAGAAATGAATGCTGAGGTCTCCCTGTATTGATTTGAGATAAAACTGAAAACAGCTTCTCGATTGCAGCATTTATGAATGACAGATGCACCAGGAATACTGGTTTTTATTGCTTCCTCTTCTGCAGTAGCCATTATCGGGAATGACTAGTGGACCACTAAGATACACAACCTACTGAACTCAGCAGCAAAAGTACACTGGCTTTTTAATGATTAAATAACTCTACTTGATGTGTGAAGCCAAGTGTCCAATAAATAGAGCTTCTAACATTTCTCTTTTAAGATATATTCCTACATGAAAATTTTTCTATTTAGCTGAGACAACAAAAAAGGCTGCAGCACATAAGTAAAAAAGTAGAAAGAAAAAAAAAACAGAACCCCATCTACTAATAACCTTGATGAAGATTGACTCAAATCTGGTATAGTGGCACACAAAAAAAAATATCCAGTCATTCTTATGGAACTATTTTCTTCCTATCCATTACATATTTATAAGTCATGAAAAAGAGAGTAAGGAATTCTGGCAGCTGTCAAATGCTTGTTTTCCTATGTAACACAATGACATTGTTTTCCAAGTAGTGAAACACGTGTGACATTTTTCCAGTGTCACCTTCCTTATTTAGACAGCAAGCAAGCTAAAAACTATCAGCTAGGAAATAAGTCTTGGAACATCATCTTGAGAAATTTCAACTAATATGAATGAGCAACTGGGCTTAAGTTTCCATAGATACACACACCCAAAATAAAAAAAAAAAAACTCCTGATACAAGAATATTTACTACCAAAAATTAACAACATTCAAATCAATTAATCTTTATTCAAGGTAGAATTAAGCACACAGGAGGACTGTTTATGCACATTTAGGAGACAGGAACACTAAATATTTGTCATGATTTGTCAAAGACATCAAACATAATATCACTCTAAGATTTAGCATTTATAAGCCTATTGTAGAGTTTTATTGAGAACAATTTTGTAAAACTATCATAATGGAGTCTGTGCCTTAGAAATAATACTTTTAGAAGTGTTCAATTGTATATCTAACTACAGATTGATCTTTACATTTAAAAACAGAAAAGAACTCTTGGAAACTTTTTTTTTCTTTAACGTTACTTGACATCACACAGAAGTGCTACTCCACGCAGTACCCAGTGCTCTGGAGGCTGACGAGTTTTAAGATCTATAGCAGCAATGTAATTCACATCTGTTCGACTGGTCTTTTTGTAGACTGGACATGAATACAAATGTGGATCTTTTGCAGCTGAAAAGACAGAAGAGACATAAAAAGCAATTTAAACTAAGTTGACAAAACAGGACCCTAAGGGACTGGTCATAAGGCATATGGAAAACTGAGTCAAAGTTCAATAGACACTCCTCTCTATCAGCACCAAGAAACACTTTTACTGGATTCTCACACTTTTCATTACTGTGCTAATGCCAGCTGAAGGCCATATGTGGTTTGAAATTTCTGTAGGTTTGAGATTTAAAATCAGCACATAGGAATTCTATGTGGTAAGAAATGTAAACGGACTCACTAGAGTAATTAGTGTTCTTATTAGTTCAATCTTCCCACTGAACATTACTCCTTACCAATATATTATGTCAAAATAAAAAATGCCCTATTTTGAAATGCATGTAGTATTTGAGAATACAAGTCGTCAACTACTTCACTTCAGAATTAGAACAGTGGTCTAGTCAATAGTTCAGTACTTCAGTGTTCATTATTTAGTATCTTGGCTGCTGATCATGCCTTTTATAAAAGATCAACTATTCAAAATAGCATGTAACCAAGCATTGCTTTTAGAGGTGGAATGCTTTTCAACAGACTTTTCCAATTTTACCTTCTGTGGTGGATAGTTCTATCCTATTTTACATCCCTATTCAACAGCATTTCCTATTCTATATGGAAAAAACCACCACATTAACACAAATTACACATTTTCACATAACAGTACTGTCCTTCAGCCGCACAAGTTTCTTTCCCATTCTTACATTCATTTTTTGCCTCAAGGACAAAACATTTTCCACCACTTCACTCTACCTCTTGCTTGCCTCTGTTAGCTCAAAAGCAGTCTTATCCAGGAAAAAATGCATTTTTATTATATAACATGTTCTCTATAAACACCTTATATAGACATGTACAACCCCATGTATATCTTTTATGTTGTGTATACGTGGTTATATGTTTTGTATATATATATATATGTAACATTCATTTAGCATGTGAGAAAGAGATTATTTGGGTTTAGGTTACAGAGGCTACAGAGGTTACAGAGTTTATTTATATGAATGCTGATGTTCTAAATCTGGGTCACATATTGTCAACATGTACAGTTCACCTGTAAATGGGTTAAAAAGTTATTAACGCCATTAAGACCAGAAGGTATCTATCTAATTAGGGGGGAAAGTGCCCATAATCAATTACCAAGGAAGTCTGAAAGCACACTTTAAGTGGAAGATTGGGAAGACTTCCCATTGAAAAAGATTTTATATGTATACAATGAATAGCAACAGCATCATGAAATCCCTATAGCCCAAAAGATTTCCATGTAGTTAAATAATGAATTCTATCAAAATAACATCCTTTACAATACAATTACTTACTGTTATTCTCTGCATATATCCTTATAACCGGCATCATCTCAAAAAGCACCTTCGGTTTAGATTCAGTCAGTCTCATGTTTCTTCTGTCCCAGCCAGCTCCCTCCAAATACAGCCCATACACATAGACACCTTCCAAAGGAGGGCTTGTGATATCATCCTTCATCCATTTAGTGACTTCATTGCACAGCACTACAGTGTCAAGAGCCCATCCTTTGTTAGCCCTTGTTATTTCCTGCCCAATCCAGACAAAAGTTAGAAGGTTACATTTTCGCATATGCACAGAGCCATTTTCCCCACCAATTATATTGTATGGTCATAACCTATCCTCTTCTGTACAAAAACTCCAACTTTTTATAATATTCATGTTTACAGCGATTTGACTTGTCTCTGAGGTACTGATGGTATGGCACTACAAAAAAAGCTTTCAGTACTTTATCTACTATATTTCATTTTCAATCTTTCTATTATATACAATACTTTAAGATTGTACTAAGTAATAACACAACCACTGAATGCCAAAGGTAACCACATCTTGTGAATATTAAAATTTCACAGATTTGATGAGATGAGAAAACATTAACTGCATGTGCAAAGTAAAATATATTTTCTGGGGTTACCTTTCCTTTCCTGCACCTGCACTAAGTGAATTCTTATTAATGAGCTTACTCAGCTCTAAAGCTATGCAAAAAAAAAAAAAAAAACCCACAAAAAAAACAGAGAACACTTGAAGATAGAAATGCTTAAGATTTAACATATACCTCAAATTTAGTCTATTAGTTAATGCACTGGAAAAGACTCAGTTCCCAGTTGCCCAAGTCCTTACTATCCCATGTCACTAAGTTATGGCAAACCAAAGTTTCATCCCAGTCTTGTAAATGTTTTCCAAGATCTTTGTTGGAAGTAATGGGAATTAATGTTTCCCCCTTATTGCAGTTAATTAGATGCTTTAAAAGAACAGAAGATTTATAGTTAATGAGCATTCTAGCTCTTCATCTTTCTCATTTCTATTTGTTTCACCACATAGCAATGCCCAGAAGGTCACTTTGGTATTTACTTGGGATATTAGGTTGTTATGTATCCACAGTCTCTTTTTATGGAACCAGAAAGTTCTGTAGATTCCAGCTCTTTCAAATCCTTCTACTAAACCTTTTCCACAAGCTTGGGTGCAAAAAAAATTTGTGGTTTAGGACTGCTTACTCAAAAGAAATATCTTGTTACATAATTCCAAGGCTATTCCTGCAATTTTAACACAAGTCACCAATCAGAACTTCAGATTACACTACTCAGATCTCAGCCTAAGAGGGGAGATTTTTCCTTCTCCACAAATCTTCATTCTCTCCTCCAAAAGTTTGGGGGTTTTCCCTGAGATCCCATTATATTCCTGCCTGAGTATTCTTTTCCGTTCACATACTCCAGACGCTTATTGTCTCCAATATGTCCCTTTATGCTGACCAACACAGGTATTTATTGCTTCCTTTTAATGTAAAAAGTAGTCCATTTGTCAAATGCAACTAGCGTGCTGAACAACCAACACAATCACCAAGCTGACAGCCATATGTACATTATCAAATACATCAAATCTCATATCCACTAATAAAGTCTTTCCCAGTTTGTGAAAAGATTTCCCTTCTATAGTTCAGCTACTGAACTATAGAAGGGAAATGTAAGATGAATTGGGATGAGTTTTTCTGCCCTATCTCCAGCCAGGTAAGTATTGAACACAGAGCAAAAAAGAAGGGGAAAAAAAAGGGGGAGGGAAATAAATGGTTTAACACTCATTTTCAAGGATACTTCAATGGAAACATGAGACAATCATTCTCCATAATGATGTAAGGTAGCCCCTACTTATTTGGGTCTTGGTCAATGCAGAAGTATATTTTAACATGTTAGTGGTTGAAATACTGAAAAAGTACGTGCAAAGGAAGAACAGTTCACTCAGGAAATGTTAAGATAGTCACGTATCTTCCCTGTTGACATGATGGAGTCACGTGTTTTAATTCATCTTTTATCACACAATATATTTTATTTTTAAAAGTATGTAAAAAAATATATAAGCAGAATGAGACTTCAAACCCACTTTACCTGCCTCATTGCAGTTAAAAATCCCTGAGGATTAAAAAACCCTGCCATCCAGAAACAGTTTGGTCGACTTTCAAAAATCCACTTGTAAAACTGGTGATTTCTTTCTAGAAGCTCAGTAAACCAGAAACCAAGAGTACTGGAAGCCCAAGATGCCTAAAAACAGTAAACATCTTTTAAAATAGCATATTCATGTCAAGAAAAGATAACTCCTCACATGGTAGTAAACAACATAATATTAGCAAGGGATATTTGAAGATCATCTTTCATATCTTGACTTTTAACCTGATGCTTAAATATTGCATCCTACTGAAACCCGAAGCAAAGTCTTTCTTTCTTCAAATTCATGCCTACTATTCCATTTACACATGCATAATGCTCTCCATAGTAATTGTTCATTTTATTACATTTTTGGAAAATTAGATAGCTGTTTAAACTAGGAAGAAAAATAGTATACATGCCTTTTTAATCCCAAGATCAATAAATCAAGATAACATGATTTCTGCCAAAACTGTTCTGGTTTTTTATTCCTCTGAAAAAAAAGCTAGGGAAAATTGATCTCAGACAATGTGGAGATATCAGGTTTGTCTCTTTGAATAGTTGTGCTGTGAAGCATCTGCTTTAGTCCAGGTTTTGTACCACGAGAACACTTTGTGAGTAAAAACAAACAATGAAAAAACCTCCCCGTTTTTCTTTCCATCAGTTGCCATCAACAGCTCTAGCTGTCCCTGAAAATAGTTTCTGAGAGTTGGAATTGTCTAGTCTGGAGAAGAAAAGGTTCAAAGGAGATATTATAAATATTTATACCTCGTGTGCAGAGAATGGAAGAACATGAAGCCAGATCCTTGTCAGTTATAGAAGAAAAGGTAGTAGGCACAAGATGATATGTCAGAAATTCCATTTAAACCTAAGGGTTTTTTTAATTTGGTTGGCTGGTGGCTGGTTGGTTGGTTGGTTTTTACTGTGAATGTGATCAAACATTGGAATAGGTTGCCCAGAGAGATTGTGGACTCTTGATTCTGGAGACCCCTGAGAAACCTGCTTTAATTGACCCCACTTTCACAAGTGTGGTCCTTTCCAGTGTCTACTATTCTGTGATGATATGACTACAAGTCTTAAACTCAAAGAATAGCACCAGTGTAGTCCACTAATGTGGGTGCTATGTTTTAAAATCCATCATCACATTTTAAATTACTCTCTTCTCTCTAGCTTTTTATCCTGTCAACATGCAACAGGCTGTTAAAATGGGAAATACCTGCAAACCCCACATTCATTTCTACTTTTATAAATGAAAGACGGCTTGCTTTGACTGTGTTTATTTTAGCACAAAATCTATTCCAGCAGTTTCACAGTTCTGGTTAACACTGTTTTAAAATACAGATTGAAAAAAAGTATTTACTATAAGTCTAACAGTTTAACCTAGCTCTTCAGAAATAGGGTTTTTTTTCTTTTCATAACAAGTGATGTACACGTACTTTTTTCCAGCTAGCAGGAATCCTTCCATCATACATGCAGTCTAAAGCATCCCTCAAATTTTCACTCATAACGATTGTCCCATCAATGGCAAGTTTTAGATCAGTCAGAGTGCTTCTCACTAAAGAAATAACTCTCTGCATTTGTTCAATCTCCTGTCGCAAAAATATGTTCATAGGCTGAAAAGGTCCCATGTTCTTTAGTTTTTCTTTTACCTGTAGGTAGAAAATCAAAGATCCTTCAATAAAAGTGAAAAAAACAAAGTTGGCCTTATGTCAAGATTAGGCACTAGTATGATTTTTAGGATGTAACACTTTTATTTATGGACTTAAATGGTCAGTTTGGCACCTCCCTTGAATTCTCTGCAAGACAGAAATACAGGATTTGTTCAAGAGAAATCTAGGATGATGAGATTGGCTGTGGTTTTAGTCTAACTCATGATTTAGTCTGTATATCATTCTATGAGCTAATCTCATTTAAAAAGCATGTGGGCTGTTAACCCTATTTCAAGGCATTCAGATGTAATTCCAAAAGACAGTTCCAAGGTTCACTTCACACAAGCCAATCAGGAGTAATTGTCCCAGCTACTTTGCCTCAACATAGTAGCACTATTAATCAGCAATGCCTGGGAATTATCACATTACCAGGCAGTTTTGTATTCTAACCAAACTCACTGATAAATTTTTAATTAAAAGTTAGTAATGTTAACAAATTAACAACTGCATGAACATAACTAGAAATTTTATAGTGTCAATAACCTCAGTCAAAAGCTGATGATTCTACCTCCTCTATAGTACAAATGACAACATAGGCATTAAATGGTTTAATATTTCTTAAAAAGTTCTTACAAAGGCACTTCAGTCCACATTTAGTGATCTCATTATAAACATTAAGAGTCTGGTCAGACTTCTCTACAGCATATTTTGGAAGTATTGCCTGTATGAATGAATTCAAACATGTTTTAAAAAAAGTTGTTTGGTTTTTCTTTTTTTATCCATAAAAAGCAAGATGAAGCAAATGTTTTTGACAGGATTTCATTAACTCACTTCATATGGCACATAATCAGCAGGAAGCTTTTCCAGCATATCATCAGCCAGTCTGGCTACAACTGCCTCTCGAGTTTCACCTCCTCCACCAGAGCTATCTTTAGGCTGGATACTGAGGATGGTGTCCAATACATCTTTGGAAACTTTACTTTGGTAAGTGATATCTGCATTGGGGTGCAAACCAAACACCTCGGGTGTGTCATAAGCAGGAAAGCTCTATATAGTAAAATATAAGAAGAGCACAACTGGATATGGATTTATAAGTTAATCAAAAAAAATTCCCCCCCCAAAAAAAATCCCAAACAAACAAAAAAACAACATAGAGCAAAACCAAATAACAAACAGAAAAAAACCCCCTTACATTGTAAAGTAAGCTAGATTTCTTCAGTCTTAGGGAAATAACTTGCCGTGGTCTATTTGTTGTGTCACAGCCCAAATCACACCAAACAAATTCAGTTTTAACATCCATGTGCTATTTTAATAGTAAGTTTTTTCTTTCATATATCTACATCTTTTATTTCTGTGAGGTTATACGCAATGTCTGGACTCCATTTTTACCCTCTTCAATAACTGTGTGCCTCTAGATAAGTCACTCAATCAAACCACAGGAAAAAGAAAATATTCCTGTCATGACGACGATAACATTGATCAAAACAATTAGTTGTCACTAATAGATATGCAGAATGCTAGAAATCAATGCAGAATCCATGAATAAAAGACAAAATACAGGCACTCAGAAGAAAAGAAAAAATACAGGGAATCAGAAACTCATGAGAAACAAGTGATTAGCTTTGATTTACCAACCTGTATGTACTGAAGGTATTGATCCACCATAGTACATTTAGGTATGCTGTATCCTTTGTAGAAGCTGAATTCCTGATTAAATGTATTTTCATTGAACCAAACCTTTACAAAGGTGTTCATGAGTCTTTTGTCATAGTCATCTGTCACACGACCACCATACTGGATCTCACCTATCATGTAACAAACAGTATTCCAGGAGATCCCCTGAAAAGAGTATTTTAAATACAGTCACCCATTTTTAACTAATTGATGCAATTAGCATTGAAAAGGTCTGTACTTCTAAGATTTATATTTCTGAGATGGCTGGGGGGGTGGGTTTAACATACAGGTTAATATAGAAATTTAAGGTGCACTGGATTAAAAATCTAATTTAAGTCTGCTGCCCTAATACACGTACACTTGGAATACTAAATGTTTATGGGGAAAGAAAACAAGTTAAAATCATGCTTGTATTTCAGTTATTAGGAAGCATTTATATCCATTCCACTACTATAAAGATCTATCATTTTAATATACCTTCCCCACAAAAGCATTCATACCTTCTTGGTATCCATGCGATTCAAGTGGTTCTGAATGAAGCGCACAGTAGCATTGAAATCAGCTTGATTAAACTCATAGGGTATATTCCAACCTAGAGATCCAAACTTGCGCCTTTCTTGAACAGTGGAGTGTAGAAAGGCTACAGCATACAACATTGGTTTCCATTGTACCATTTTACTGGAATCTAGTAAATCCTGGCTGACACCTATTGATTGTAAATGGACTTAATAAGAATCACAGTGATAGTCCTTTTTGAAACTACTTCAAATCAGTGCTAAAATCTCACTCTAGAGATCTTAAGTTGGCTCCCTGCCTCTCCCAAGAGTCTAATTATTGTCCCACAAAGTGTTCTATGCTGGGGACAGTTTATAGCATGTTATTAAGTTGCTCAAATTAAAAGAGTAAACTTCAGGGTAAAAAACCCACAATTTACTAATAGCTGAATTCACATAAAGTTGCTTTCCACACAGACTCTTTGTCCTTTGCTTTATGTAATGTAAAGAGCACTTGATTGCCAGCAAATATTAACACATCATTTTTCTGCCAAAAGACAGAAGAAGACCAAAGATTCGAACACTTTGAACTAAGATTCTAGAAGCCAAAATTTGAGAAAAGAAAAAGCATTTCCTGTTTTGCTGTCCAATTAGCTCTGGCAACAGAACTTCAGCAGACCTTCTCTTCTTAATTTTCAGAACTTCCAGCTCAAAACAGGGATCAAGATATGTGCTGGCATAATTGTGATCAGTCCCTCATATTAGCTTATATTGGTTGTAACATGACCACACAAAAATACCAAAGTCCAAAATTTGGTTTTAAATCGCTGCCATTCTAGCACTCACCACCATATGTTCTCTTTAGCCCAGCTCTGAGCCCTTGCGGTGGTTCATTGGTAAACTTAATAGACATTTGAAGTAGGGTGATGGGGAACCGTTTGTGAATGTCAGTTGTCAGCCATAGTCGAAAGCTTTCATGGACATTCTCTGTCTCTATTAGAGTGTCCATCAGCTCATCCAAAAAGTCAAGTCCAAGGTGGCAGTTTTGCAGAAGTGCCCAACCTCCCTAGTTTAAAACAACAAAATATGAAGTTATCAACATTGTTCACAAACTGAAATCACCCTTTGTGAGCTAAGATGCAGGCTTTTCCTTCTGGAGGTGGTGTTAGCTTATTTGTTTTTTTCATGTAAAGAAGTGGTCCTTAGTTGTCCCATCTGCTCTTCTCAAGAAATCTCTACCTTTTCCATGTCAGTACATTTAAAACATACCTTCCCATGACTATACTGCTGATAAACACTGATAAATTTTGGCTTACATATGGGGTAGTAGCTCCATAGAGGAAGCTGCTAAACCTTGTTCTTCACAAGGGTACCAGGCTTGGAAAATAGCCACATATACATACTTAATTAATCTATTGTTATCAATCAATAGGTATCAAACTTTCTCATATGAATTCCCATACTACATATAGACATCTCATATACCTCTTCATTAAGAGGATATGTGAGACAATGAGGGAAAATAACTGCATTTCTCTTAACTAAACAAAAGGTGCTCCTCCTCCCTATTTTTGAATGAGTTTCTTTTCATCTGATCTGCTAATTAGCTCTTTATGAGGAGTCGTCAAACAAGAACCAAGTTGTCAAGAGGCAAAAGTCAAAGAAAAATAGGTTATACAGACGGGGAAGAAGCTCATAACACAAGAGTGTAAGAAACTTAATTTTTTCACATCAGCAGGCCCAGCAGTACTATCACCTGAGGGGCAAAGCATGCTAAATTGGAACATCTCACCTTTTCTTTCTCATACAGATAATTTTGTTCTTTAATTGCTCCACGTTTCACTTGTAAAATGCCTGTGCTACCAGATGGGCCCTCCCAAGTACAAATCCAGACTACAGCAATACAAAATATTTTGCTACACAACCTTGTTTTTCTCAAGTTTATGTAGCTATCAATAGTATATTTGAAATTAATTTTCTCGATTTAACAAAATGCATTTGTATTAGTAAAAATACAAAACAAAAAATGTTCTGAAGTGCTTGCTCAAGAATACTTACTAGTCATGTAACCAAAAAAAAAAATCAATTCAACTACGTTTATCAGTCAGCAATCTACAACAAAAACTCTATTTTATATGCAAAACACTCCATTTTCAATGAAAAACATCTGTATAGTATCAAAAAACTTGTTATGGCCAACTAAATGACTGAAAAGACAGTTTTATCACTTAAGACACTTATTTATATAAATAAATATAGGTTCTTGCATTAGCATTAACTACCCACCAAACAACCTTATTTCATGACAGGATTTTTATTTCTAAGTGTTTAATACAGCTACAAAAAGCATTCAGATTTTTGTCACTTACATGAGCCATTGTCTGCTGTAGAAGTTTACGAGCATGGATTTCTTGTCCCTGGCCCATGGAAACACAGCACGTTTCTGTCTTTAGTCTTTTTCCCAGAGCAGTAATTGAGTCCGTAGGATCAGAGCCCATGGAAAGAAAGCAAATGAGGGGAGTACGTGGATCTGACTCTTCCCATGTTTTCTCCAAATCCAAGATGACTCCCTCTGCGTATTTCTCACCCATAGTTTCAGTGATGTATTTTCTTGCCTATATTAAAAAGGGCAAATTTAAACTGTGACCTAACCATTTAATAGTTTTCTTCCCAGTGTAAACCAATAAGTCAGTTGAAGAGCAAAGACTGATAAAAATTTATACCAGAAATAAAAATATGCAACAAGTTTATTTTTACATGTCAATACATCATACTGTCTTTGATGGTGTTATTTCTTACAGCATTATAAGACCAGTTAAAATTTTAAAAATAATTATTATATTACAAATATCTGCATGTATTGTTATAGGTAATACCTATAATTACACTATAAAAAAAATAACCTCTCTAAAACTTCAGAAAAAATTAATTTTTTTACATATCATATCTCCATTAGACAGTGTGACTCCTAGCCTTCAAATCTAGGAAAAAAGGAGGAAAGCATTAAAGATGGGTTTCAAAGCTGTTAAGCCTTTTCCACCTTCATGGTTAAACAAACAACGAATTAACAGTAGTAATGATGAAAATAACTATCAGTAAGTAAAAGATCCAGAGGAACAGGTGAAGACCATCTCTTTTATTTCTTTTTGATTTATCTTTAGAAGTTTTAGATTATTGTTCTTTCTTTTCTGAGAAATAAGAAAGGCTCATTCAAACAGTTTTGAGATGATCTTTCTTGTACTCTTTCCCACTACAATGCTTTCATCTTGGATAAATCTTCCCCTTAATACCTCTGGGTTATTTCTCAGAGACAAAAGATATTCAGCATTAAGCATTTGATGAACTATCAGCTTTCATAAAATTGTAAGATGAAAGTGTATCTTGTTCCCATTAACAGTAGTGAGGAACTAATTTTGCATGATCTGTTTCAGTCATATAGCACACATCATAGAGATATTCTTTAGACAGTACTGTTTAACCTACTGACTTCTCTTCCTATGGGATTTTTGTGAATCCAATCACAATGTCTAAAGATGTGCATCCATAAAATTAATACCACGCTTTTACTGATGCATTCCAATTTCAATAATTTGTCATTAATTGCTCTGAATTGCCAGGAATTCAATTGTTTTTTTCTTTTGCACTGGAGATAAAGATTAAAAATAGGCTCCTAGAAGTTGATTTTTCTTTAAAATAGTCTGTTTAATAACCTTCAGTTTTATACTTATCTTCTTTTTAAATAGATGGCTTTAAATTAAAAATTTCAAACAGACTTTAATACAGATTTTTCCAAAATGGGTCTAATTCTTCCATGCCGGAAATGGTTCCTCAATTAAATTGTTTTCATGTTTCCTTTTCCCTCAGACAACTGAGTTCACTAAAATATTTTACTTCAGCCTAACAAGGGGACACTTCTAAAATTCCAGGGAGTAAGCAAGGACACTGAAAAGTACCTTCTGAACTGATAAAGAGATCTGGATAAACACATGTGACTCCAGCAGAAATCCTATTCCACAGTGAAATCATTGGATAATATTTGTTCAATTCATTAGAATAACTTTGCTAATGCTGCCCTTGTAATAAATGCATAAATTTTCTAAAATGAATTTCAGAAAACGCAACGTAATGGTCCATTACAGGAAGGTGCTTAGCATTACATAAAACAGCACTGAACTGCAATCTGGTAACTATTTATTCTAGTGATACCTAAATAGACCATGTTGGCTATATAAAAGTACCTGAGCTATGGTCCTGTCAGGACACCACGATCTGATAAGAAGAAGATGTCTGAAGCAGTCCAGAGATTGACCATAGCCACTGGGAACCAATTCTTCTTCGGGATTCTTACTATCAAACCAGATTTTCCACTGTTTCTCTTCACTGGAAATCTGCAGTTATGTCATCAAAGGAATAAGTCTCACTAAACAGACAAGTCATATTTGCACTGCCACTAGGTCACAAATTTTTAATGATAGTCAGAGACACATTATCCACACACAGACATTTGTTTAGCAATATTAGTACACAGGTTTAATAAGGCTATTAAAAATTATAGGATAAACTTCCAGGTTTTAAGTATGGAATTACAGAATGCAACAACACCTTTATGCATTCATGTTCTGAAAAAAAGAGCTACTACTCAGTATTTTTCATTACTTTTAACATATACCAAATGCTACTTACTTAGTTAGCTGCAATACACTCAGTGTCCGCTAAAACTGTTCATACAAGTGTTGAATTTACTGAACACCCTTTCCACCACATGGTTTGATCACTACCAGACAATCACTGTCAAACGAGAGATTAATTTTAAAAGCTCTTACATACTTGATCAAGAATATCTGAAAATTGTTCAAGTTTACTGAGCTCCACCAAGTTCAGCCAAGTCATATCCAGAATCCATTTAGCTGGCTTAGGAGGACAAGCTTTAAGGTCTAGAGAAGCACCACCTGCAAGAAATTGAACTTAGTTACAATTAGAACTGTTGGAGACACAAATACAAACAAACAAAGAAATAATAAATAAAATAAGACCTTTGGAAAATGTAAACTAGATACTACAAGACTATTTCACATGATTAAGCTTTCCCAAACTGGAGAAATATGACTTAATAACTAAGGAAGGTCATAAAGAAATTTCTGAGTTAGGTAATATGCAAAATTTACTTTCAAATCCTATGTTTCATCTAAATTTACATAATTTTTTAAAATCCAGAACAGCTTCTCATTACAAAATAAATCTATGTTTTACTGCAAAAGAATTAACTTGGCTTTGGGTTCATTTCAATGTTTTTTTCTTTGATTTTTTGTTGATGTAGATAATGCAACAACTTTGCCAATGTATACATTTGCCTTCCTTGAAATTCAACTGAAACTAAAAGAAAGCAAAAACAAAATAAAAGGAAAACACCAAACACAAGAATCCAGATTTTTAATCATGAGGTTACAAGGGTTTTCTACTTTATAAAATCACACCATATTTTATGAAGCAGAGTTTATAGTTTGGTTAATTTATAATATTTTCTTATATTATATACCTTAAATGTAGTCTTTCTTAACCAATTTACCTTTTGAGGCTTTACTGGTTTTTTTGTGCAATGTGCCTGGAAATAAATGCTTTTTGGGAAAAGATATTCCAAAGATATATTTATCAATATTCAGTGTGCTGCTATAAATTAGAACTACCATACAATGTTATCTGTCACCAGATCAGAAAGATAACCATGTATTCTTACAATTGACTGGCTTCTAATGTACAAAAGAAAGAAGCAGGTTGGCTTGGAGAAATAACCAAAGTTTTCTATAATAATATGTATGCTCTACTTAAAATTGTTCCATAGTTTCAACCTTTAATAAGTGTCAGAAATTCTTCGTGCTTCACTCTGTTTCTTTGTATATCAATCTTCAAAGTAAGCAATAATGTGAAGAGAAATTTATGCTCCTCATAGAGTCCTCGAGCAGTATATTTGAACACTTCATATGTCATATATTCAATAATATTAGTAATCCTCTTGCTGGTTATAGGGCTCTTGGTAGACCTGTCAGAAGAAAGGTCTGCAGTTGAATGTTTGCAGTTGCAAATGACAAAAAGCCATAGTTCTGTATTTTCAAAACATGAAAGATAACAGATCACAAGCATAAAATATCAGCAGCAAGCTAGCAACAACTTTCAGATTGAAGGAACAACAAAAAAAAAAATAATTTCTGATCAAGCCTTTTTGCATACCTGAAAATCAATGTAGTATAATAGTTTTTAACTGTCTAATGCCGAATTTTGAAGGACTGTAAGTACATTAGAAGATTCGTTGCCTTGGTAACTAACAGACGAAGTCTTATGGGTATTTAAACTGACAATTCATGGTCAAGACTGTAAGAAGCAAGTCTTCTTTCTGATATTAGCTTACAACAAATCTTTATTGTACTACAAGCACCTCCAGGACTGGGTAAATACAACTTATTGTTAGCTAAATTACCTGGCCAGGGAGCGGTCAAAAAGCCACAAAAACTGCCGAAGCGAAGTCTGATACATGACATTGACCATGCTCATCTCAGTAATAAGGAAGTACAAGATGCTTCCTCGAGTTGCAACTGAAAAAGAAAAGAAACAAGAATGTGTTCGAAGTAGAAATGCAGAGCAGAAAACTTTAGACCTCTACAACATGTACAGTGGGTTTAATACTAATGATAACGATAACTGAAGTTCCTTGAGTTATTGTATTCTTTACTGCATAGAAAAGCAATAAAATTATTCATTTAATCCTCATTTATACATCAGCAAAAAAAAATCTTTTCTGCAATTAATGCATACTATGTAAAGCCTAGTTTCAAATATGAGCATATCTGGAGAGCAGCTGGATGGTACACTGCAATGTTCAGATTGTCAGTAGAACATATAAAAATTATGGTTGTTTGAAGTACTGTTTGAATGTCCAAACAAATTTCTCTTTACAGACTTTTATAGGAGTCATGTAAAAGCCAAATGAACTATATTGATTTAACTTACCCAGCACTGATTTAACTTACTTTCAGTAGTCATTAGTTTTAAATACAAAGGTTTTACAAATTCTGCAAAGCTTTCTTATACACTAACTGTACCATTTCATACTTTCCCTAAAATGCAGGTAATTCCAGAGAGCTTTCCTTTTTTTCCTCCACTTTTTTCACATTTTCACCTGTCAGTTAAAATCCAAAAGACAGATGAAATGTGCTGACTGTAATAACTTATGGAGAAATGATGAAGCATTCATCAGAACAGATATAAAGAGGATTTACCAATATACTGGGCCTGTAAAAGAGTGTCAACATGTTGAACTCAAACATACAGTTACCTAAACACCCTAAAGACCAGCACACTTGTATATAGAGCAATGGGAAGTCTACAATGAGAATAGATCACTCCATTTTATAAATTCCACATGAACCTTAACATTGAATATTTTCTCCATGATCACGCAATATGACATTTCCTAGATACATTTTACTTATGGGAAAACAAAGATCCTTCCCACAAATTATGGTCTTCCTGATCTTATCCTACTGTTTCTCCTACTCTGAGTATTGATGTTTTAAATACGTGGTCAAGCCATTTGTCTTTCATCACTACCTTCACTCACCAGGTCTATACTCTTCACGGGCTGAGTTGATCTGTATTTCAGTTTCAGCAGAAGTTTGCAGTTTCTCTGTTACTTCTTCAGCAGTCTTCTTAGTGTCAGTCAATACAATTAGTAGACTCTCATCATCTGCCAGAGAACTTTTAGTGCTTGTAAGTCGGAACAAAAGGTTATCTTCTAGGTCCTTAATCCTCCTTTTGTTCATAGTCACATCTTCAATAAGATCAGTTCTTTCTTTCTCTAATTCCTATTGAAATACGTGGTAATATTTGGAAAACAGAAAATCAATCAAAAATAAAAGCAAAATAAAACAGTTTAAAAAATACTGATCCTACTAAAACAGTGTAAGTCAAGAGTAACTGCAATAATTTGGGGGTAAGAATTCCAGTGGTATTTCTGACACAAGGTCTATTACCAGGTTTCTGAACCGGCTACATAAGTAGGCATTAACAACTCTTTTCAATAAATACTATGGAACATCCTCATATCATGCCCTAAAAGAATAAGATGCTCAGAATAGTAATTGTTTTTCTTTCCTTTCTGTTTCAGAAAAGACAAGTGCAAAGACCTTTCCAGGTATAGGACTTTTTTTTTCCACTCCATCTGATCTCATCCTCATTTATGCCTTGTTTTTTAATCAGCATATTGAAAATTTAGTCTCAGTTACAATGGCCATCCTAAGTCATCAAATTAAGCAGCAAATATTTCAAAAAGTGCCTCTGAAAATATTCTTCCATCAAACAGGGATGATGGAAGCCTTTCACTAAAATGCTTCATTGATTAAGAAAATATGTAGAACGTAAGTGTTTATTTGATTATTTTTTATAATATAGTCTGTGTGGTTTATGTACCTAGTTTGTTTTCCAGTGCTCTTATATAAAAGATGGACACCTGTTAATCAACAGTTTCACATTAAAAAAAACACCAAACCTGTTTGAAATATCTAAAAAAAAATATTCTTCACAGATAATAGTCCTTTCAGTTCATTCTTATAATACTTTTTAAATTAACCTTTAAAAACTTATTACAAATTAATTGCTCAGAGATAAAAATCCTCTATTGAAATATTACAAAATGTTTCAATACATTACAGTGAAATAAAAAGAAAGAATAGAGACCGGATGGGTTAAGAGTCTTTATAAGATATGAATCAGCAGTAAGTGAGCCAGTTGGTAGAAATATTGGCTATGTCTACAGAAGTACTCCTTCTTTGTTTACAAAGGTCTGGTGAACAATTTGAACTAACTTGGAAGTTGTGTGTTCACCTTTGCCAAGTCCACTTCTGCACTGCTCACTGGCTGCTAATATTCCAAATAAACAGGGACAACACTAAGAAATACATAACCTCTCAAATAGCACTAGAGGCTTAATGGATCTGAGACCTCAGCAAGGCTTAAGGAAAGGGTTTATTCCCACATTTGAGTAGCCTTCATTTATACAGATTTGAAACACTGTTACAAGTTGGATATTGCTATTTTGTTTTCTCGCATTCCAAACTTGCGGTCTTCTCACCCTACATTCTCCTTACATTCCTAAGTAATTCAAGTATTCATTTCTTTCAAAGAATGTCCTTTTACCTTAAAAAGGAAATTAAGAAAAATCATTGTATTAGTATCAGATTTAGGGTTTTTTCTTGTCACTTGTACAAAAGGTACATTGAAACATCATCATCAGGTAGAAAATATTATTTTACAGTCATTATAGAATAATGTAAATGCCACATAACTTAAGAGATGTGCTTACAGATTCAAAAGATTCTGACAAAAACTGATGAAAACAGACAAGAAAACTACAGTTAACTGCATTTTAATCAACTGATGCCTTGTGAAACTAAAGAAAAACAGGTAACAATTTTAGGAAGCAAGACAAGCATCATGTAAGTTTGATGAATCAGAAACCTTTTTTTAAAAGTATAGTATTAAAAGAAAGTTAGCATCCAATTAAATATAATAATTAACATGCTGAGCCAAATTAAGTTTCACGTTTTGCTGAGTTCAGTTTAAAAGGTTAAACATACTTTGGAGTGCAATGCATTTTAAAAACTGAAAGCTGTTTTCCGCACAAGAAGAGCCTGAGAAACAAGTTGGAAACAGAATTAACAAACTAAAGTGAAGGATTCTTAGATGAGAACCTTAGTGAAAAAAATCCATCTATTAAGCTCTTAAAATACTTTTTGCAGATCAGAAAGTGGACACAGTTAAAAGTTTTCTTCGTAACTTCAAAAATTTCCAGTCAGAACAGCAAGGATGAAGAAAAACTAAGCCAAGTTGCCATGTACATAAATTTAAGGAACTTGCATCAAAGAGGCTGTTTTGAATCCGGCTTTATGGAATTCCTTTCACAAGCAGATGACATTTTACAGTCTGTAACAAAGTACGCTAGTTCTTGTTAATATCCATAAAATATAAAAGCTGCTAAATAGCTTATATCATTCTATCAAAAATGATTCACAAGTACAAGAATTTGTTCCTTACGAATCCTGAGCCTTTTTCCAGCACAGATCTTGAAATATGAATGTGAAAATTCAAAAACCCATAAACAGTTCTTGCATGTTATAACTCCACTACTAATCTGACATATCCATGACACTAAATAAAAAATTTTTTGTCAAATTTCTTAACAGCTAATGTATCAAAATAAGGATATCAATAAAATAACATGTTATACTACATTCAGACATATATCAAGTCTCTCAAATCCAATTATTCCATGAAATAGAGTATAATTAAATTTATACAGATGTGCCAGCTGCCCTTTGACCTTCTCATGCTTCACTCACATCTTGGAATTGGTTTAACATTCTGATAGAAGAGAAGAAATCAGTACCAGCATTCTTATCAGTAATCAATCAATTCTGTGAAATGTATTTGACACAGATTTTACTAATGAGCATACCAAACAACACAGTAGCAGATAGTTAGACTCTGCAGAAACTTCAAATGATGAGGTGTAAACACTCCTTTTCCTTCTTGCATGTCTAAATCTCATTCTTTCTAAGATCAGAACTGTATCAGAGACAGTGGAATGGCAAGAAGGATAGGAATGTGCATGCAAATCCTGAAGAACACTAATTTCAGAGAAATAATCTCTTTTTGGGATAGAATTTCCTCACATACATTCTAACACTGGATATCACAAAGCAGTGATACTGCTCAAATCATTTGGCAAACTGCCTCACAGCTAAACAATTCCATCACTTCCCTTCCAAAGGCTACAAAAGGTAGCAAGAATCCAGACACTTAAGAGAGGAATGCCCAAATTCCCAAAGATGCATAATTAGATACCACAGAAAAAAAGGTATTGGATCACAGGATATTTCAAATTGACTCTTCAGGAAACCTTGAACCACAGGATGTATGAACAGAGGCAAAGTAAACTGTAAAGTGGTACGTATATTCTATAGAACTCTCCCTTTCTGTCAGGCAGCCCACTTGTCATTTATCTAGCAAAAATATCCCCCAGGTGGTCTCAAACAAAACAGTAGTGAGTATACTACTCTGAGAATCTGGTTCAGAAAGCGTAGTATGTCCACTCATTAGACATTCCCTGTTAGTGGCAAAGAGACAGCCAGATAGTAGAATAATTTTAATTTGGAAGGCACCTACAGAAATTAGCTAGTTCAACCCCCTGCTCAAAGCATGTCGAATAATTCAGTTGCTCAGGGCAATGTCCAGTTGAGTCTTGAACCCTTCCAAGAATGGAAATTCCACAAAATCACACAGTAATCTGTTCTTGGATTCCTGGGTAATCTGTTCCTGGTTTTGACCGCTCTCAATGTAATTATTTTTTCCTGATATCTAATCAGAATTCCCCATGTACCAACTTGAGTCTGTTACTTCTCAGTCTATTGCTTTGCACCTCTGATAAAAGTCAAGCTCCTCTCTTTCTGTGTCTTCCAAGCAAGCATACAGAAACTGCAATGACTGGAGGAATTTGTTGATAAACTGACTTTCATCTGAAGGAATGTGCTGTATTGCAAGGCCCAAGAAGTGAAGTTTGGCATAAGGCTTTGTGAATATACACATCACAGCATGTTTCAGATAAACAGTGATAATTTCATTACATAGTGGGTTGTCAAGCTGTCAGTGGTTGAAGCAAAGCTGATGGTGCAATGAACCTGTCTGACAAAATATAGACCGTCACAGAATGAGTGTGATTTCTCTCATGAGATCCATGGACTGTTTGGGAATGAAATGCAACTACTTGACATGAACAAGATGACTGAGACCGTTAACGAGAAACATCTTACATTTGGCGAGGGGGGGAGGTGGTGCTGGAAGAACAAGAGAACCTCAACAAATGCCACACTAAGGGAACAAAGACATTCACCTCATTCCTCTCTAGTGAAGGTAGCCTGGAACTATTGCCAAAATCTTAGTAAATACACAGTCATAGTGTCTCCAACATTGCATGATTTTATAGCTACAGGGATTAGGTGTTCAGTAGTTTAAAAAATACCAATCAGCCTCTCTCCAGAACTGCTGGTGGCATGTTGATTGGGATTGTCATCCTGAAATTGGACTTCCTCAACTAATATATCTGCATAGTCAAAATCAGTAGGTTTCCCCTTGGAGCAAGAAAGTAGCTAAGTCTAAATCCTTTTCACCAAAAGGTTGGTGACACCAACTATCCATGGTTATGTTGCCCTGAGCTCCACAGTGTGTAGACAGAAGAACATCAGTTTTTATTCTAAGCCCTTTTCCTTTTCATAGGCCATTCTCATGAAGTTGTAAATCATTGAGGCAGAAAAAAATAAGGTGAACATGGTAAGGTTGCAACAATAAAGAGAAATAGAAACTTCCGCATAAATAAGTCAATTGCTTCTGTGCCAGTTTTTAAATCATCACAAATAGGTTATATTAAGAATAATCACAATAGAGAGAGTCAGAAAGTTACCCTGTAATATGGTAATAGAAAGTAACAAATTAAAATTAAAGTAAAGCATTCTACAGGTAAATGTAAAAAGTACAACCAGGAAAACAGATACAATCAATTCTTTTACCTGTTTCTCTGTGAGAATGACTCTGCCTAAGAGTTGATTTTCAAGACCTTTCATCGTCACAGTAAAGTCAATTATGGAGGTTCGAGCACTGATTTCAGGAGAGTAACACGGATTTGACAGTTTTGTAGTAATGTAAAGTCTGAAGCCATCCATAACTTCTACTTCCTTATCACCAACTTTCACCTTAAGAAAAGTATTAAAAAGAAGTCTTGAGATATCAAGAACCAGTACACACTCTTTCAGATACTTCATATAGGAAAAAGGGCTACATTTTTTTGTTTAAAGGCATAAAAATACAGTTTTAAATTATACAACTGATGCAAACAATTTGCTGAGAATACCTATGGACCACTTAAAGTAGCCCATTCACAGATTATTTCATTTTTTTTGAATTGTCATAAGGAAAAGGATAAGGAACTCTATACACTAAATATATTGAGCATTTGTAATCTTAAACTCTACTTTTTTATTTTTTTTTGTATTAGCATTAATCAAATTTAAATTACTTTACTTTTTCATAGTCCTATATTTAGTAGGCGTTATTTTGTTAAGGGTAAAGGTGGGGGGAGGGAAGGAAAGGGGCATTTCCACTTGTTTGCTCATTTGTTTTATTTTTACCTTGTTAGCTGAACCTGTTTTAATGATGTTTCTTTCCAAAACATTATCCAGTGCTGGGTCAAGCTCTTCTCCAACATCTTCTACTAAGGGAGGCCTTCCCAAAGAAAGGCTGTCTTCTAAATGATTTCTAAAATACTTGTGATTCAAAGAAGTGATCTAAAAATATAAAAAGAGATCTATATATTATGATATGACTAGTTAACGAGCTTTATGGTTTTTTAATATTTATAAATTATTTCATTTTGTTTAAATTACTGCAAAAAACAATGGTCTGATGAGTAGACTAGTATTAAGGTGAGAATTGTGACCACAAGAAAAGGTAGCATCAAATTACCATATTCTCTCTCAGATCTCATAGAACTAAACTTCTATTTTGCAACTGCAAAAGTAGAAGCAAAGCAGCACTGAACATTTGCAGTTTTTACATCCTGTGAGTGCAACTACTCAAGAATTTCACAGTAGAAATTCACAGGGACCTTTTAGCACCTTCCATTTTATCCTGGATAACATCCCCAAGTCAAACTGCAGCAGGGTCAATTCCAAGACCAGGGCTCTTCTGGTTTGTTTTTTTTTCTCCTTGAAAATTAGGTGGTTACATCGGACAAGACCTTAAACATTCTTTGCTTTAAAATGTAGTCCTCAGTATAACCATGATTAATTTTTAACACATGCACAAAGCACAAAGCACATTCAGCTTAGATTTTAAAAACGCTGTAAAACAAACTAATAATAATTTTTAACATAACTAGCTAGGCATCCATTAAAGGGTTCCACACCAAGATAAAAATCAACATTAAACTGGTAGAAATACTTTCAGAGCCACTCTATTATCACCCCTCAAGTTCCTCTTTATGGTTTTCAGGCATCTTTTTTTCAAGGTGATTTATTGGTGTAATGATAATTGTAGAAAGTAAGGACTTTCTTTCTCATACTTTCATGTTTGCATTGAATTGGTGTTTCTTGCCTTAGACTGTACATTGTGGTACTACTGTCTTCCCTGTATACTTGCAGAATACTTAGCACCTGACCTCCATACTAAGACAACAGAAATTAAAAATAATTTCTGATTAAAAGGTGATAAAAATATCATGCTATGAACCTTGATTTTAAACATTTAGATGAAATTGTAATAATGAACTAGTTGATGTTTTTTTCCTAACATTTACAGTATTCTGCAAACATATTTATTTACCAGACATTGCCCATCCAGCCAATTACCCACAGTTTATGTTTCATTAAAATAAATTCATTAAACAAATGGAGTCACTGGTGCTAACAGGCTTCAAATGTACACTTTCATATCTAGTCAAATTTCAAATGTAACAAAATATATCTGAGATGTCCTTTATATCCAGACTAGACATTTTATGTAAACGGCATTTGCTAAGCATTATGTGAATCACTGAATTGTAATATTTTGTAAGCTAAGAGTTTCTAGGGATTATGAAAGTGTGGGAGCCCAAACCCAGCTTTCAGCAAAGGAAAACAAGGGCTGACAAAAACCTCGTGATCTGAAAGAGCTGGACCCTTCTCACAAGACCTGTTAAAGTTCTACCTCATGGATCAAGCTTGGCTCCAGCAGAAATCAGAAAGGACTTTTGAGATGATTGTATCAAACCATGTCTAAACCCCTGTAATCCCTCTGTCCCCCATGTAATCCTACTAGAAGAAAAATTAACTATTTGGAAATTGCAGTAAAAATTTGTGTAACTCCCCAATTAACATAGGTTATCCCCTTCATTAACATACAGCCCCAGATGCCTTTAAAATAGTGTTCTCGTGTTCAATAAACTATTCCAGTTTCCCCATACTGGGATCGTGTCTAGTTTTTATTTTTCAGACCGCCACTAATGTCGCCACAACCGTGGGGCTGAGAACCTTCTAACATTTAGAAGATTCGTCAGCCATCGGCTGGCTGGACCAAGGGAAGCAGCACTCCTTGTGTTTCGGTGGTGTGTGCGTAGTCAGAACTGAAAGAAGACGGAAGCCGTGCACGGAAACTTGTCCTCAGCAGGCGGGAACTGCTGAGTGAGCTGACTACGAACTCCAGATTGGGTAATTATTTTAAAGACTTTGTAACAATAAGTAGGGTACAATGGGGTCAAACGTATCAACTGAGCAAAATCATGCTTATTTAATCCTGCAAAAAGTGCTAAAGCAGCACGGAAAAACACTGGACGAATCGTCCTTACAAAGCTTGTTGCTCTGGGCTCAACATAACTTTGCAGAACTGAATGTAACTAACTTTTTAGACGATGCTTTATGGGACAGAGTGGGGGTGCGATTGTGGGAAGAGGCAACGCAGGGAAATGAAAAAGCTACAAAAGTTTTAAAGCCATGGAGAATTTTATACGAGACCCTGAGAGACCCGCGCCGGCGGAAGCAGCAGCGGGACCCGAGCGGGAACCGCTCAGAAGGCAGGAAGGACCCGGAACCCGGAACCGAAAGAGGCACCGGGAAAAACAAACACAAGCAGCGCACGAGGTGTGCAAAAACCGGGGCTATGGAGCGTGAGCGGAGGAGAGGATCCCACAGAATCCCCGGGGGGCTCCGGGAAAGGTCCGAGGGAGGAAAGAGCCCCAGCGGGACCGTCGGCGAAGGAGGGAGCGAGCGGAAACCCAGCGGCAACAGCACGAGACAAACCCAGGAACAGAGGGACCCCGGAGACAAACGGAGTGGGGCAGACACAAAGCTGCCGACTTCAGCAGTAGTCAAAGCAGCAAAAACCCCCTTCCTTGATTTTTTTTTCCCTTTTCTTTGCAGCCTAAACTAAGAACTGGTCTTTTTTTGGAAACCCTTTTGTTTATTAACCTAACTGTTTCAGTTTCACAGTGTGAGTAAGGCGAACAAAACGCTACCAATGGAGAGATTGTCCCCCTGCGCAAAAACAAACAAACAAAAGGAAAAAGGGGGGGGAAGCGAGGGAAGCAAAGACCCTTTGCTGCATGAAGACACCCTTCCGTAACTAATAGCCAAATTGTTTTAAATGTATGCATAGCTGTATTTTTGAAAATTTTAAAGTTTTCACAATAACAATTTTCCTTAAGTCCAAAAGCCAAATTAACACAGAAAGACATATATTTGCCTTAAAAATAGAAGAAGTATATATTTTATCCTTGAACTATAGGAATGTTTATATATATTTGAAATTTAAATTGAACATGAAGTAAAATATGCTTATGTTTTTACAGGTTATACTATCATAAAAAACAGAAAACATATATTACTAATCTAAGGGTGAGAAACAAAAAACGCCAATTTCTCAGTTCATAACCAAAAGACACTGTAAAATGAAACCCAAAAGTATGTTTGTATGATGTTTGTTCGATGGCCATCGAGTATGAATGTGTGAATGTACGCATGCGTGTGAAAATACAATAATTAATATGTTCTGATTTATACACAAATGCACATTACCTCACACATGCACAAACACCCTTAGATAAAAAACAGAAAACATATCACCCTGAGTTGAATAGAATTTCATTTGCAGAAATGTTTTAGGTTAAATAAAAGTTTTCAAAAACAAACACTAAAAAAACACTTTCAGGTAAAAGTCAGGAGCACACGAACCCTGAAGTCATCAAGTTATTAAGTTTGGTTCAAAATCAATCGCTTATAAGTCAATAGAATCTTTAGAGGATAGCTTAAATAAGATTTTATAAGAGTAATTTCTAATAAGAAATAATAGAAATAAGTTAAGTTGTTTAAACAAGTTTTATATTAATTCAGAGTTATTTAGTTTAGCATTGTTGGGAATTTTTCCTTCTTGCATTTTGTTCCTTGTTTACTTTTCTATATCCAAAAGTATCTAATAGTCTTTCTGGTTGGTTTAATGTTCTTAATGTTAGTGCTAAGTTTAAGAAAACAATTTATGTAGCAACATGCAGAATGCCTTAAAACAGCTCGGATTCCTTCACATGCCTTTATAATGCCAAACCTTGTGGCCAAAACTATTCTGACACGCCTTTGCATAATCGTACTTTCCATCTCAGGTATATAAAAGGCTGTACATTGCCTTGAAAAAGGAGCCTCCTTGCTAACATTAATTTCACTTGTGGTATTAAAAGTAAGACTGCAATGTTTCTTGTTAGATCCATTTAAGAATACATTTGCTTCTAAAATGCAGCTATAGAATTTGTTATTACTCACTCTGAACTAATGCATCAAAGCATTGATAAGTTGAAGAAAAAAATAGTAATCAAAACTTAGATTACATGTTTAGTTAGCATGATAAATTTAATACTCTAGTTAAAGAAAACATTTAAGGTAATATTTGTATTCCCTTGTATTTTGTCTTGCATTAGCAAACGTTTGATCAAAGTTTTTTCCGAGTTTTTTGTTTTTTAGAAAAATAAAAAAAAAAAAAGGGGCAGATGTGGGAACCCAAACCCAGCTTTCAGCAAAGGAAAACAAGGGCTGACAAAAACCTTGTGATCTGAAGGAGCTGGACCCTTCTCACAAGACCTGTTAAAGTTCTACCTCATGGATCAAGCTTGGCTCCAGCAGAAATCAGAAAGGACTTTTGAGATGATTGTATCAAACCATGTCTAAACCCCTGTAATCCCTCTGTCCCCCATGTAATCCTACTAGAAGAAAAATTAACTATTTGGAAATTGCAGTAAAAATTTGTGTAACTCCCCAATTAACATAGGTTATCCCCTTCATTAACATACAGCCCCAGATGCCTTTAAAATAGTGTTCTCGTGTTCAATAAACTATTCCAGTTTCCCCATACTGGGATCGTGTCTAGTTTTTATTTTTCAGACCGCCACTCCCCCCCCTTGTGTCACCCTGTTCTGAGGGAGCTTTGGGGGAACATCTGCACCCCAACACAGCATCCAACGCATCCCAAAGTGTGCTGGGACCCCTTTGAACCTGGGAATTGAGGGGAACCATGGAAAACCCTTCTCAGAGAGAAAATTGGGTGACCCGAGTCCTGGATGCTTTTAGGAAAGAGGTCTGAACATTTCTTGAAGAATGGAGGGGGGTGACTTTTTTATTCCTGACCTTTCCAGTTCTCCATTTGGGGGCAGGATGTCCTCTGGGCCAATGTTTTGTTCCCTTTGCAGTGAGTGCAGCCTCAGAGGGCTGAGCCCTCTCTGGCTGGGCTTGGCCTCTCCTGCAGAGACTCAGGCCTGGCTGGGCTGCCCCAGGCAGACGCTGCAGGAAGAAGAGCTCAGGCCGCCTGGCTCTGGTGTCCCTGGGGCTCAGCCTGTGCCCCATTGCTGTGCAGGGGCTGAGCCCCACCTCTGCCTCGGGGCCTTGGCCAAAGGGCTGGCAAGGAAGAGGCCCAGCAGCCTTGGGGCCTGCCCAGCTTTCCTCCTCCCTGGGGGCTCTCAGTCCTCCCCTGACACCGTGTGGGCCCAAGGCCTTGCTGGCTTCGGGCTCACGGCCCGCCGGCACCATCCCAGCGGCCTGACCCCCCTCCTTCCCCTCTCTCCAGCCTCTCCTGCCTTTTCTGGCAAGGGGCCATCCAAGGAAAACCCCGGTTCTCAGCAATGGCACCTGTGGCACGGCTGCAAGGCTCGAGTGGGCCAGGCAAGAGCAGGAGCACCGAGAGCCTGAGGAGCCAGGAGATGCCCTGGCTGGGCATCGTGCTGCTGCGGGACGAGCTGACACCTCTGCACAGTCTCTGCCCGTCCCTGCCAGCCGACTTCTGCCCAGGCTCTGGGCACGGGGACGCAGCACTGACAGTTTTCAGCCACCGCGCTGTTCCACAGAGGCTGTGATGTCACAAGGCCCTTGCCTGGCAGCCAGGAGATGGGCAAGGCAAGGCAAGGACGGAACCTCTGAGCCACCAGCACGCTGTCCCCAAAAGCTGGGGTGGCACAGAAGCCCAGAGTCCATGAGGTTGGCAGAGACTTGTGAGATCAACCGGTGTCCAGCCTACGCCCCATCCCCAGCACGTCAAGCAGAGCACGGCACTCAGTGCCATGGCCAGTCTTTGCTTAAACACCTCCAGGGACGGTGACTCCACCACCTCCCTGGGCAGCCCAAAAAGCTCTGAGGCATCACATCTCTTCTTTTACAGTTCTATCACAACTTTTTATAAGTCAATCATATTACATTATAGAGCTCTATTTCTATGTTGGTTACGTACACCTTTTATATATTTTATATACCTTTTATATACCTTTATATAGCTTTTATAAACCTTTTAATGCCTTAATAAAATCCCAGGGATCTTGCTTGGAACTCCCTGCATCCAGGGACCGAGAGGATCTCCCTGAATAACACTTTCAGTGGGCACTGGAATCCTCAGGGTCCTGGAACCCCTGGAGCATCAACAGCTTTGTCCCTCCAAGGGGGTCCCAATTTGTTTCCAATGGTTCAAGGATACAAAATAAACCAAATACCAGTTTCCAAACCAAATCAACTTATACGTCCAGAAATCACAAGTTAATATCCAAAATAGCAGAAAGGATTTCTTCAAGATTCTTTCTTTGCAACCTGAAGTACCCATAATACAAAATTAACCAAATACCTGTTTCCAAAACCAAATAAACCAAAGACCAGTTCCAGAACTAAATAAACCAATGAGTCCAGACTCCCAAATTAATATCCAAAATCATGGCTGGGGTTCGCGAACGAAGATTTGGGAAGGGCTCTGCCCACATTTGCTACAAGCACACTGGTGGCTAAAGAGGTCAATACGAGATAGACACGTCCAGTTGCAAAAGGCAGAGCAGAAAGACTCCTTGGATGGGATCGACAGGACACGGTTCTTTCTGCGTTGTCTTTTCTCCTCGATGGTGATCCTGCTGCGTTCTCAAAAGAAGCAGCAGCGTTAGAGATGGGGTGTCTCCAGACCTCCCGACTGGAGGCCAGAGTAGACCAGTGATGAAGATCAATGTGGCCAAGGCTGAGATGTTGTTTCAGGCAGTCCTTGTATCTCCTCTTCGGGGCTCCTCTCTTGCAGCAGTCGGTGGCAAGTTCACCACAGAGCACGATCTTAGGGAGGGGGTGGTTGGTCCTTCATCCTGGAGACGTGCCCTGCCCAGCACAGCTGTGTTCTCAGCAACATGGTCTCAATACTTGTGACTGCTGCCTGTTCTAGAACAGATGGATTGGTCACATCATCTGACCAGTGGACGTTTAGGATTGTACGGAGGCAGCGTTGATGGAAGCGTTCCAGGAGTCGCAGGTGGTGGCTGTAGATGACCCATGATTCGGACCCATATAAGAGAGTAGACAGCACAATGGCTCTGTAAACACTGATCTTTGTGCTTTTCTTCAAGTGTTTATTTCGCCAAACTCTTTTATGGAGTTTTCCAAAAGCTCTCTATGCCTTTGCTAACCTGTTGTCCATCTCTCCGTCAGTCTCACCATCCGAGGAGATGAGGCTGCCCAGGTAATTAAACTGCTGCACTGATTTGAGCTCTGATTGGCCAATGGTGATGTGGGGATGATGGAAGACTTCCTGAGGTGCAGGTTGATGGAGAACTTCTGTTTTCTTTAAGCTGACTTCCAGCCCAAAGAGCTCAGCAGCCTCAGCAAAGCAGGATGTTAAACGCTGCAGAGCTGCTTCTGTGTGAGCGACGAGGGCGGCGTCATCAGCATAAAGCAGCTCCTGGACAAGATGGTTTAAGGTCTTGGTGTGGGCCTTCAGTCGCCTTGGGTTGAAAGGGCTTCCATCAGTGCGGTATCAGATGTAGATCCCGTCCTGATCAAGACGTCACGTGTGTTACATATTCATGACCCCCCGACAGTGGGCGGTGCTCTCTGTAAATCTCGGGACACCTGGTGTAACCTCTGCTCAGCAGGCAGATAGTGTTTCTCATGCGCCAAGGATGCATGATCCCTGGCCCTGCGCACTTCTCTCTGCTGCTCGTCTCGGTGGTCGCGGGGGTGAAGGCTCAAGGTCTTCCTCTCTCGGAGCGTGCGCAGTCGCTCAGCGCCTTCCCCTGGCGACGGCTCCTCATTGGCTGCCTGTCCGTCCGCTCGGTGTCCCATTGGCTGCTCATTGGCTACATTTGCTCCATCGCACCCTCCCATTGGCTGCCCCTTCGTGCCCCCGCGCAGCTTTCCCATTGGCTGCCTCTGGGTAGCTCCCCATTGGCTGCTCACTGGCAACCCGGCTGTTCTCTGAGCAACAGCCCCGCCCCTTCCAATGGCACTGATTGACCTGTGCCGATTGCAGGCACCTTCGCACCCTCCCCAGCACCCGCAGCTGAACAGTCTCCCTTGTCAACAGCAGGGCAGCATTTTCCCAATAGCGACTGGACATTTTCCCTTCTCATCCTGGGGCCGGGAATGGGGTGCAGAGGGGTCCTCGTGTCTGGGAATGGGGGTTCAGGTGGTCCCAGTGCTGGATGAGGTGGGGTCAGGGGGGTCCTGGTGCCCAGGAATAGGGATTCAGGGGGCCCTGGTACCAGAAACGGGGGTATGGGGGGTCCCCGTGACCACAAATGGAGGTTCAGGGGGGTCCCAGTGCCCAGAAATGGGAGTTCAGGGGGGTCCCAGTGCCCAGAAATGGGAGTTCAGGGCAGTTCCCGTGCTCAGGAATGGGAGTTGAGGGGGATCCCCTTCTCAGGAATGGGGTTTCAGGGGGTCCCTCTGCCCAGAAATGGAGGTTCCAGAGGCTGGATAAGGGAGTGTAGGCAGGTCCCCGTGCCAGGGAAGGGCTGCAGAGGAGTCCCCTTCCCAGGAATGGGGATTCAGAGGGTCTCCCATTCCCGGGAATGGGGCTTCTGGGGGTGCCGGTACCAGATAAGGGGTTTAGGTGAGTCCCAATACTGGGGGAGGAGGAGCAGGGGGTTCCTCATGCCCAGGAATGGGGGTTCAGGGCAGTACCAGTTTGAGAATGGGGGCTCAGGGGGTTTCTGGTGCCCAGGGAAGGGTGTTCAGGGGGGTCCCGGGGATGGATAAGGGGGTGCAGGGAGGTCTTTGTGCCAGGGAAGGGGCACAGGAGAGTCCTCTTCCAGAGAATGGCAGTTCAGAGGGGTCCCGGTGCCCAGAAATGGGGGTTCAGGAGGTGCCCGTTCCAGGGGGTCCCACTGACCCTTCATTGCCCCCCGGGTCCCCCAGGAGCCCCAGGAGCCCCCCCAGCCCCAGCGCTGGAGCCATCGTGCTGCTCCGCTGCCTTTGGGGAACATCCCTCCTTCAACCTGTCCTGCTTTGGTCATAGGCCTGCAAAAACAGTTTCTTCTTCTGGAATGCTTCCCAGCCCTGGGGGCTGGCCAAGATACTCCTTCTTATCAGTGCTGCTCAGGCCCACGTGGTTTAGTCTCAGGACTAAGATATCCACCTGAACGCAGCCGTGGGTGGATCCAGGACTAAGCCCTGCCTGGTACAGCTGAAGGAATTCACAAGACTTAAACTCTATTTGTTGAAATTAAAGATTTTCCCAACATTTCCCCCCTCTGAGACTTGTTGAAATTTTCAGCAAGTTTCACTGATGAGCTTTATAACACTTTGGGTTACAAACATCGGTACAACAGTTCACAGAAATGCAGGAAAGACAATAATCACTGTCCTCACAGTCACTGGAATTCGTTTGACCCATGGAGAGGGGTTTGGAAATGAGGATGATCATTCTTGACAACTGCCCAGCTCCTCAGGAATTATCATCCTTTTGTACTTCATGTAAGACTCTAACTTGTTCCCAAAAGGTCCAAATTAGTCCCTACAGCTCCGGAGCAGCACTGATAAGAAGGAACATCTTGGCCAGCCCCCAGAGCTGGGAAGCATTCCAGAAGAAGAAACTGGTTTTTCAGGCCTGTGACCAAAGAAGGATAATTTGGAGAAGAGATGTTCCCCAAAGGGCCACCAGAGACCCTCGAGAGACCCCTACTCTGATGTAAATGAGTTCTGAGAACTGATTCAAATGTGTAAGAGAATCTGTGGGAGTATTTAGTATATATGCATGAGTCTGAGGAAGTGTAATGCACATGTATTAGTTACATCCACAGAAACCAGGGTATGAGACAGCCCAGTGTGGGGGTGATGCGAGGAGACCCCCCCACCCCCGCACCCAGTGCCGAAAAAAATAAAACCACTTTCTAATCCTGACACTCCAGTGACAGAGAGTTTTATTCCCGTTTGGTGACAGTCCCAGTTGCTCCCAGTATGATCCCTGTTGCCCCAGCTCTGGTCCCGAGGGGTCCCAGTCCTGCTCTTGCTGTATCCCAGTGTCCCAGTCTGCCCCAGTCCATCCCAGTCCATCTCAGTCCATCCCAGTCCCTTCCCAGCAGCCGCCGCCGTTTCCCGGGTCCTGCCCCCCCGCCCCCCCAAGATGCTGACGGGGGTCGGGGCTCCGTCTTTGCCTTCGTCTCCCTGGGCTGGGGCTCGGCCTCCGCCCGTGGGAGTAGCTGAGGGGGGTCCATGGGGGTTGTGTGTCCCCCCCCGGAGCGTGTGTGCCCCCCCGGGACCCCCATCCCACTGTCACCCCCTTTTCTCTCCCCACGGAGCCCCTGCCCCAGCTCCCACTCCCCCCTGGCAGGGGCTTTGGGAGCCCCCCTTTGCCTTGACCCCGGGCCTCCCTTGAATCCCCTTTCTTGGGCACTGAGACCCCCCTGCATCTCCTTCCCCAGCTCCGGGACCCCCCTGCACCCCAGTAGCCAGCTCCACAACCCCTGCAATCCCTTTCCCAGTCCCTGCATCCCCCTGTGCAGGGGGGGCTGCAGGGCTTTGGGGGGTCTCACCAGGGCTTTGCCCCAGGACACCCTGCCTCGGGCTCTGGGGGTGGGGGGTGACGGGTGCTCTCGAGCCTCCCCTTTTTTCCACATCCCTTCCCCAACCCCCATTCTGGATCTGCCATTCCAGGGCCGTGGGGGGGCCTCGCCGCAGCCCCCCCGCTGTCCCCGCTGTCCCCTCGGGGCCCTGACGGCCGCCCTGGCGCTGTCCCTCGGGCTGCCCGGGGAGTTGCCCCCACGGGCTCTTGGGGTGGGGCTGGAGGGGTCCCGCTGCCCCTCTGCTGTGTTCAAGCACCTGAGGAACAGGGAGCAAACCCCCAGATCGGGTTTCCCAGCTGCAAAGCTCGGCGGGGCTGCCCCACCAGGAGGAATTTGGGGCTTGGGTACGGGAACAAAACACGGCATCAATTAAACCTTATTAAATATTCAAGCACTGGGACAGGAAGAAAATCATCCTTTGGAGTCTTCCCTTTGCAAACACAGATAGAGGGTTCTCACCTGGGGAAGTACCAGCCTGGTAATAATTTTATTTACACTAGTGATGCCAACAACACCTGCTGGGCATTGATGGAGGGGGGTTATATAGTTTTAGTAAGTATAGAAACACTTTGCAGTTGCCAGTGACTCAACAGCAGCATCCACAGGTATTTTCATCTCTGTCAGTTGATCCTTGGTCTCGTTTTTTGACTTTTTTTCCTTATAAATATTCCACAAATCACTCCTATGGAACCAGTTTTGCTTTGCTGAGGAGAGCTGTGACTGCTGGGCCCTTGGGGGATTATGAGCTTTTTGTGTTTTTATTTGAGGAGCACAGGAGCATCCAGGCAAAGCCCCAGGAGGGAGCAGGACCTGCCCAGGCCCCGGGAGCTCGGGCTGTTGTCCCAGCTCATCTCGTGGCAGGAGGAGCTGAGGGTGCCCCTGTCCCCTCTGTGCCCCCCAGGGGTGGCAGAAGCCCCTCGGGAGGCAGGTCCAGAGGCACCATCCCCTGTCCCGGGGGCTCCCCGAGCTGCCCTGCACAGGGTGGGCACACGGGGGGTGGGCTCAGGTGGGTCTGAAGGGCCGTCCAGCACCTTGGGGGGTGACCTGGGGGGCTGGGACTGAAAACCCCTCGGAGCTGTGCAAGTCCTTGAGACAATGAGCTCCTGCTTTTTTAATGAACAACCAAAGAACAACCCAAGTAGAATCCTATTTTTGTTCTCCAAATTTCAGAGAAAGTCACAGACTTCCATTGGGGCCAGGAAGGACAATTCCTGTGCCTAAAGCCCCTCTGTGTGGCCCCACAACCAGCAGTGCTGAGCGAGACCCTTGGAGCTCTCTGGGGCCGCAGCAGCTGCAGGGACTCTGCTCCAGCACGGGCTGCCCACGGGCTCACATCCTTCTTTGTGGGCATCCCCTGCTCCGCCGTGGGCTCCTCCTTGGGCTGCAGGGGAATCTCAGCTCTAGGCCTGGAGCACCTCCTGCCCCTCCTCCTGCACTGCCCTGGGGGTCTGCAGAGCTGTTCCTCTCCCCTATTCCCACTCTGCTCCTCTCTGCACCCAATTCCATCTGCACAAGGACTTTTTCCTCCTTAAATACATTATGCCCAAGGCCCCAATACACTGCCCAACATGGATCACCAGGAATGTGGGTCACCAGGTCTGTGCCCAACGGGGGTCCCTGTGGATCATCCAATGCAGGTCCTCCCATGGCTGATGGAGTTGGAGCAGCGGCCGAAGCTCTTCCCGCAGTCGGGGCACTCAGTAGGCTTCCATTACTGGTGGGTCCGTTGGTGGTAGGTCAAGGCAGAGCTGTTGGTGAAGCTCCTCTCACACTCGTCACACTTGTAGGGCTTCTCCCCGGTGTGGATGCGACGGTGGATAACGAGGTGGGAGTTGCGTTTGAAGCCCTTCCCGCAGTCGCTGCAGCGGAAGGGCCTCTCCCCCGTGTGTATCTGCTCATGCATGAGGAGATGGGAGCTGGTTCTAAACCTCTTTCCACATTCCGGGCACTTGTAGGGCCGTTCCCCACTGTGGATCTTCTGGTGGTGGATCAGGTCAGAGCTCTGGCTGAAGCTCTTCCCACATTCCAAGCATTTGTAGGGCCGTTCCCTGGAGTGCAGGCCCAGATGAGTGCGGAGGTTGAATCTCCGGTTGAAGTTCTTCCCACATTCCCCACAGGTGTAAGGTTGTTCTCCAGTGTGGATGAGCTGGTGGCGGATCAGGCAGGACTTCTGGCTGAAGCTGTTCCCACATTTCCCACACGTGTAGGGCTTTTCCCCACTGTGGATCACCTGGTGTCGGAGCAGGTGGGCGCTGTCACTGAAGCTCTTCCCACATTCCCTACACGTGTAGGGCCGTTCCCCACTGTGGATGTGCTGGTGCCTCAGGAGGTTGGTGCTCGTCCTGAAGCTCTTCCCACATTCTAAGCACCTGAAGTGCTCCTCTCTGCTGGGAGGCTGCTCAGGGACCACCAGCTCGCACCTCCGCCTCAAGCTCCGGCCACCTTCCCGGCACACGCTGGCTCTTTCCTCCTCACAGCCCCCTGGGCTGGCTTTGCAGCCCCTCCTGCGGGGGCATCTCCGGCCCTTTTCCTCCCCGCTGCCTTCCTGCGCCGGGGAGCCCTTCAAAACGGCCTCTCCCACCAGGCTCTGCCGCCGGGATTTGTCCTCCGCGCTCTCCGGCCTCACCTCGGGGCCTGGGGCAGGAAGCAACAAGGACAGGCAGGGGATTTGCGTCCGGCCCACAGGGAAGCCCAAGGACATCTCCCCAACTCCGGCCCCGGCAGGACGGCCACAAAAGACCGACCCAAAGGGGCACTGACTTCCTCCTCACCTGCCTGGGGGGCCCGCGGCATCTTCCTCTTCCTCGCAGCCTCCTCCTCCATCCGCCCAAGCTTTGGGAAGCAGAAATCCTGATGGGGGGGGGAAACAAGGGGTGAGCACATTGCCTTGGGTGTTTCTCCTGCCCAAGTCCAGCCCTAGAACTCACCAGGCATCCTGTGCCCATAAAAACCCCCAAAACAACAACATTCAGCCCAAAATCCCCTCCCAGGAGTTCCCCCTCTCTGCTCTCTGGGGTTAGGGGGGTCCCCCCTGTCTGGCCTGATGGCACTTCTGCCTGCATTGGGGGTCCCCCTTCTCCGGGCTGTCGGGGGTCCCGCGGCTCCGGGGGGTTCCCACTCTCCAGGGTCCCCTTTAGTGTTGCCAGGGGGGTCCCAGGGCTCACTTCTCCCCACTCTGCCTCCCGGGGCCGGCCGGCCCTCCTCTCTCGCCTCCCACCCTCGCAAACCTCTTGGCGCTCTCGGCTCCCACCCCGCCTCAAGGCCCCCCCTCCTCTCCACACTCCAAGGCCTTCCCCCTCTCCGGGACCCCCGCTTAAGGGGCCCGGCGCTCCCTCTCTGCTCCCCCCCCCTCCAGCATTCCGGGGGTCCCCCAGCTCCGGGATTGCCCCTCTCCGCTCTCCCCACTCCGCGGCTACCGGGGTTCCCCCCCGGCTCTCACGGGGGGCCCCCAAACCGCTCTCGCCCCCCCGCCATTGCCGAGCCACCGCCAGGACCTTTTGGCTGCTCTTCTTTGTGCTCCCGCTCGGCTCCTCCCTCGGCTGGGCCGCCGCTTTTGGCGGGTTTCCTCCTCCGGGATCCGCCCCCTGCAGCCCTTCCCCCCCTGGCCCAGCCCCCTTGGGCCCCCCTTGCCCCCCCTTGCCCCCAAAGCCATGGCCTCCCGCGGCAGGAGCAGGGCTGGAGCTGGGGCAGGTCGGGATGGGGCAGCGCTGGGCTCTTGGCCGCTCCCGCCCGCACTCGGCCCCCGCCGCAGCCGCCACGGCCGGGACAGCGCGGGGGGGCCCGGCCTGGGCGCCCCCCCCTCCCCCCTGCCCAAATTGCCGTCCCGGGGGGCGCTGGGGGCGAGGGGGGGGCGCCGGTGGGCTCGAGGTGGGGAGCGCTGGGCGCTGCGGCTCTGCCGGCACATGGAGGAGTTGCCCCCGCAGCCGGGGGGGCTCCCGGCACCCCCAGTGCCCAGAAAGGTCTCCCCACAGTTGGGGTTTGGGGGCTCTGGGTGGGCTCTGAGCGGGTTGGGGGGTCCTTGTGGGTCTGTGGGGTGGTGTCGGGGGGTCCCGGCCCCTTTTGGGGAGCGCTGGGTGCCGTGTTGGGGTGCAGGTGCCCCCCCCAGAGCCCCCCCAGAACGGGGTGACACGGGGGGAACTCCGGGTGGTCCCCATTCCTGATCCATCCTAGAGCAACCACGCTGGGGGCAACTGGGATCATACTGGGAGCGACTAGAACCACACTGGAACTGACTGGGAGCATAACTGGTGTGACTGGGAGCATGCTGAGATCGACTGGGAGAGACTGGGAGAGACTGGCAGTGACAGGGATCATACTGGGAGGGACTGGAACTATAGTGGGCTGACTGGGAGCAACTGGGACCATGCAGGGGGTAACTTAGATTCTCCTAGGATAGAGTGGTATTGTACTGGGAGAGGCTGGGATCATACTGGGAGTTACTGGAACCAGAGAAGTGGTCCATGGTAGCAACTGGAACCATGCTGGGGGCAACTGGGATCATAGTGGGAGCAGCCAGGCCCCTGCTGAGCTCATACTGGGATCACAGTGGGACTGACAGGGATCATCCTGGGAGTGACTGCAGTAATACTGGGAGTATGTGAGAGGGACTGCAACCATACTGGGGATGACTGGGGTCAAACTGGATTCATACTGCAAGTGTCTGGAAGTTACTGGGATCATACCAGGGGTGACTGGACATATACTGGGATAATACTGGGAGCAACTGGGACCATGCAGTTGGCAAATGGCATCATCCAGGACTCAGACTGGGAGTCCCCGAGAGGGAAAGGAACCATCCTGGGGGGGGACTGGGAGGAACTGGGACCACCTTAGGGGCAACTGGGATCCTATTGGGAGTGACTGGGATCACTGTGGGAGTGACCAGAACCATACTGGAACCATCCTAGCAGTGACTGTTAGTGCCCAGGATCATACTGGGAGTGAGTGGAACTACATAGAGGAGAACTGGGAGCAACTGGGATCATCCTGGAAGAAAATGGGAATGACTGGGAGTGACAGGGTGCATTCTGGAGGCAACTGGCATAGACTGGGAGTGACTGGGATTGTACTGATGGGAACTGGAAGCATCCTGGGGCAAGTGGCACTAACTGGGTATGACTGTGAGCATGCTGAGGGCAACTGGGATCTACTGGGAGTGTCTGCAACCATCGTGGGTGTAGTGGTTTGGACTTTGTTTTCCCCCAGAGGCTAAGAGAAGTGGTAGACCCCAAGGGGTGGAAACCCTTGGAAGTTTTGAAATTCTGCCCAATGGGTGCTCCTGCAAAAATGTAAACATATCACAACCAGACCGGAAGAGAAGAGTTGTAGTTTTGGTTGTTGTAGGAGAGGTGGCCATGTTGTAGAGCCACGAGGAAGGGGCTCTAAGCCCCTCGGGCCCTCTGGGCCCTCCCAGCCCCGGCTGGGGGCTGCAGGGACCTGGAACAGCATAAAGCTGGGCTAGGTGCCTGTAGTTATGCTGGGAGATGTTTTTCTCCATGAGCGCAGAGCAGCAGCCGACGCTGACCAGAGAAACTGTGGCAGAGAGCCAGAGATAAGACCAAGAAGCAACAGAAACATGCAGCACTGCAGAGAAGACTCCTGGAAGACAGAGTCGGGAGAAAGGAGAGCCAGCAGCTGAAAGACAGAGTTTGGGGTAAGACTGTACCAGCCCCCCAAAACTCCTTTGAGATCCCTCTTGGAAAAGAGGTACATGGACTCCTATTTTGGAGAGTAGTTTTGGACATGCAGCACCAGAGAGAGAGAGGAGCTGAGAAGCTCAGGGCGTCCCGGAGCTGGACCGGGACAGCCAGATGGAATGCGGGGGGAGTTGACCTTGGCTCCCCCCTCGCACTGCTGCCACGGTGGCAGCCTGAGAGACAGGGCACAGAGGCCCTGCAAGCAAGGAGCTGAGTCTCCTGGGATACCAGACCGTCACGAAGACCCCCTGTGTCTTCGTGATATGACGTGGTGATATGACCTTGTCTGGGGTTACGAAGCCCACGGAAGACCCCTTTGCCTGTGTCAAGGGGGTCGAGGGAGAGCTTGGATATCTCCCTCGTTGAGTGCTGGCAGAAAGCCAGCTATCAGCTGCTGCATGTGGAGAAGACAGACAGACTGCTGCCTCAGAAGATGCTGCTGCTTAAGGACTGGAAGGGATCTGTCCTTCTTTCCCTCCTGGACTTTTATTTGGAGGGGAGAAGAGATCTGGTCCATTGTAAATACTATATGTCATGGTAGAGATAGTTGTGATCGTGTGTATAATGTGATGTTATATTTATTTGTACAGTCATTGTAATATATTCCCTTTCCCCCACTTTGAGTCTGGTGTGTTTTGTCTGGAAAAGTCCATCTCACATTAGGTTGAGATGTGGGAGGGGGATGGAGCTAGGGAATTGGATTTTTTGGGGCTATCTCAAACCATGACACATAGTTACCATTAAAGCTTCATTTTTTTTAACCTCATGGTATGATCACTATAGCCCAGAATACCATTATTTGAGTAGCACAAGATTTCTATAAGCAGCACCAGCATAGCAAGATTTTGTAAGCCCTTTAGCACCGAATTGTACAGCACAGCTCAGCTTATGATGCCTGATCACCTGGACCTGATCACTCTGCAGGCCAGGGCACATCCTAATCCTTGGTTTGTCATGTCAATATAACAATCTTAATCTAGGCTTGAAACACGTTAACAGAACAGGAGTGGCCCTTTCAGGGGAGAAGAGTCTGTTTGGTATTAAGATGGGGCTCTGTGTGCTGCTGTGCTGCCCTGTGCTGCTGTGAGGCCATCCCAGCCTGGCAGGCAGGTGCCTGTGACCTGCAAGGCCTGTGAGGAGCAAAGGAGTCGGCCTGGGGCCTGGAAATGGGAAGGCTGATAGGGAGGGGGAGAAGGGGTCTTCCTGGCGCACTGGACCTTCAGGGACTGACGATGAGGGCAAAGGGGACTCATGTAGGACCAGCTTGGTCACAGAGCACAGCTGTTTCTGTCCTAAAATGCCCCCATATGAGCAGGAGGCAGGAGCAGAGGCACTGTTCACGAGTGCCATTGTTGATTGTCTTCATCAGAGAGCTCCTGAAGTGCTGCTGGGAGGACGGTAATACAGGACCTGGACATCAGGTTAGGGCAGGGGCATAAAAAGGTCACCTGAGAGGTGTAATGCAGGAGTAAATGCAGATACTTTGTCTGGGTAAGGGATACAAGGAGCCTCCCCAAGGATGACAGGGATAAAACCAGCTGCTGCAAGACGTGATGAAAAAAGCCATCCAAGCAAAGTCATGCCCGAGCTGGATGCCCCAAGTCTAAAAGAAGAAACACCTCGGAGTGCAGCAGGAGCCATATGAACTGTGCTGAGCTGGGCAGGAGTGAAACCACCTGTCCTGAGAAGAACTGAGTAAAACTTGATGCCCCATTCCAGGCAGGGGCCAAACCAGCCAGGTCAAGTGTTGTTAAATAACAACCAGCTGCATCCTTGGCGCATGAGAAACACTATCTGCCTGCTGAGCAGAGGTTACACCAGGTGTCCAGAGGACTGCCTGTTGCTAAACACCTCTGAAACTGTCAGGATAAATAGGACCCTCTAACAAATTGGCTTTTTAGTGCTAGAAAGCAAGGGATTACTTTTATTTGCAGCCCTGCGGGTGCATGTGGCTGACAAAAATCCTGCCTCCGTACTGACAGCAAGACATCGCTTTTCACCTATTTATACAGATTTGGCAAACAAAGAAATTAATGTTCATTGCTTCCAAATTACATCACTCACTCCCTTTCATTAATTAGTATTCTATGTGGGATTGGTTATTAATTTCTCCCTTTCTACTGTAATAACTTCATATCTTTAATCTTTTTTGTATATTTTCCCTCCCCTAGGGATTTTCTGACACAAATGCTGAGCCTTTGTTAGTCTTCTTCTTTAGCTACTGGTTTCTGCAGAAGGTCCTTGTAGTCCATAAATCTTGTGTTCCAGATCTCCTCCTTCAACAGGACATCTTTCTCTGACAGGCTTTCTCCACTGAAGCATAACAGGGTTAACTTCAACAAAACTTACAGTTTTAGTACTTTTCCCAGGCTGTGTTCTCCCAAAGGAGCTTATGACAATTTTTACTCCATGCTGGCTAAAGTTGATTTAAGGCTGAACGCACCGCCTATGATGTGTGTTAAAAACAACTAATCAAAAAGTTAATTAGGAACACTAAAAAAATTAGAAAAGTTTTATGATTTCCAACAAGCCCAAAACAACATAGGCCAAGTGCAGCAGGGACAAAACTGTCTCTAGCCATTGATGCCAGGAAAAGGCAACAGTAGCAAAACTCAACAGCCACAGGTGCTATTAAGCCGGTATTTGTTTATTTCGGCGCCGGACGTGCAGGGGATAGCTCCGCCTAACACGCGCGTGCCCTCACCATCCAGAGTGGGAGTCTGGCTAAAGCTGCGGCTGATCAAAACCTAACCAACCCTAGCGGCAGGAGTAAATGGGAAGCTGCTAAAAAGCCATCCCGGAACGTTTTCAGAGCTTGAGGACAAGACAGCAGCGGGGCGGGGGCCAGCAGCCAGCCAAGGTCCTCCCAACGCAGCCTCTGAAGGGTTCCTTTGGCAGTCCCAGTTCAGGGTCAGCCCATGGTTGTACCCTGGGGGCAGATGAAATTAATTGGAAATGAACCCATAAGAGTCCAGGTGCTTTGCTAAGAGTCTCCCTGATAGAAGTGGCAGTGAAACCCTCAGCGTCTTGGGGGCCAGAAAAGCTGTGACCTGGCTCAGTTACAGCCCTGAGCAGGCTTTTACTCCTCAGGCCGTGTGGCTCAGGGAAGGTGTGGGAGCTCTGTCAGAGGATGACGAGCCCTTTGCCACCAGCACGGGGGGAGGTCCAGTGGCTTCCACCTGGCGGACGTGCCATGTGGGTTCCTGTGCCCAAGAACCATGTGGTTCCATGGGGTTCCATGGGGTTCCATGTGACCCCATGTCACAAAGGGGCAGAGATGTGGCACCCATCCGGTATCCTAAGGAGTGCGCCAACGAAAATCAGTTGGACAGAGTTGGCCTTCGGGATAACTCAGCTCCTTCCTTTGCTACTTGTGTGCCTGCCTTTTTTGGATGATTTATTGTTTACTGACCATTTCTCGTCAACTTTCCTCCTCTTTCAAAGGTAATGCTTTGACTTTTGGCCCAGATCATAGAGCAGGGTATAGGGGATAAAGTATAGGCTGATTTATACCTTCCTAGCTGTAGGCTGAGCTGTTACAACTTTTATAGGCTGGCCAGGTATGACCTAGGCTAGAATTCCAGTTTGCTGATTCTTGGGTTTTTTTCCATAGCCTAGGATAGGTAAGCAGGGAGGTGACTGTAGTCTGAGGGGATGGGCTCAGCCCACCTTGATTGCTGTGGGAGGGAGGGAGGCAGAAAAAGGAGAGCAGCAAAGGCAGCAGTTAAAGTAGTGGCTGAAAGACGGTCACTCCTAGGAGGTGGGAAAGCCAGAGGGCTCTGTTGCTGAAGCAGTGTCAGGAGAGCAGCAGGGCCTCTTCAGAGAAGGTAACGTACATGGGAGCATTTCAAAAGGGCCTTTGAACCCGCTGTGAGTTGGTGCCCCGCGCCTGATCATAAGGGCGTGAGCTGCAGCTCAGCAGCAGTTAGGAGCACCACTGAAAGACTTGGTGGGGGATGCCGTTCTGCGTTTATTTAGAGTTTTGATACTTTCGGTGAGCTACAGTAATTTCTTTGCAACTAGGTGACGGGATTGGTGCTGTTCTCTTTCTGGAGAGAAAGACATCCTTGGTCATCTAAAGCATTGCACTCTCTTCCTGAGAGAGGCAATGGCCACAGCAGGGAACGACTCCTGTGAGTAATAGCTTCACCAGCAGGTTTGGACTTTGTGAACTGCCACAGACAACTGACATGGCTGGGGGTCAAATCCCAGAATGATGTGCTCACAACCTAGAGTGATCTCTGGGATGTTTCCTGAGAGCAGTCAAACTGACCCCCGTGTTTACAATTAGACCCAGGAAAACACCTTTTGTCGCTCCTCTGACACTAGGTACAAGACTTTGAAAGCTGCCATTGCTCGTAGAGAGGTCTGCCATCCTTTGGGTTACCTTCCGTGCTCAGTATTTATTTGTTTTCAACAAGTTACAATCAGGAAAAGGGATGGCTTCACTGATAACCCAGTCTAGAACTCTACTGAGAAAGGAAGGTAGCCTGCGGCCCAGAAATCAGACTGTGGGTTTGTTGGACTCTCAGCAACGTAAACAGAGGAATGGATTTTTCCAAAACAGTAAATTTAAATGGCACTGTTTAAGCTTCCCCTGATGTTGTTGGGTTGGCAGTTGAAGCAGATGGTCCTGAGTGCTCCTGTAGAGACCTCACTGTTTAAATATGCCTTTGTGCCTCATTTCGTCTCTTTTCAAATGGAATTTCCCTGCAGTCATTGCCGAGGGAATGACTCCGCCACAAAGGATCCTCTTTCCCCCAGAGAAGATTTGCATGGTCTGGCAGCAAAGACAGAGTGCTGGAGCAGGACTCCTCAATGTGGGCAACACATGCTTCCTTAATGCTGTCCTGCAATGCCTGACATACACCCCGCCGCTGGCCAACTATCTGCTCTCCCGGGAGCACAGCCAGGCCTGTGAGTACTCTTAGGGACATCTCCCTGTGAATCTGTTCATCAAATCCCAAGGATTCCCAGAACCTGAAATTTGATTTAGGAGAAAAGCAGCCCTTTGTCAGCCCCAGAACTTGTGTTCTTTGTACACTCAGGAGCCACCTGTCCTATCCAGCTGTCTTATTCTTCATGAAGGCACATCTTTCTAGCTCTGGGTCTCTATTCCTGCAAGTTAAAACCTCAGTTTAGCATTCCTCTGAAGAACATTTTCTATGCACTAAAACGTCCCGTGCTTGTTGAAACACTGGGAGGAGTGGCATATTGCACTGGAGTGGGAGTGGAAGAAGAGGAGTATTCCACCAGTAGGGATATTTTGCTAACCAGAGGACCTTCTCTCCCTCCCTCCTCAGGTCGCCAACAAGGCTTCTGCATGATGTGCATCATGGAAGCGCATGTTAACAAGGTCCTGCGTTCAGTCAGTGTCATCCTGCCTTGGGCTGTTCTCAGGGGTTTCAGATGTATGTGATTTCAGGTTCTTTGACAGGTTTTCTTCCCTTCCTGTAGGAGACAACTACTAACTTCCTGTTTCTTAGTCATAGGAGAACATTTTCAGCTTGGCAGGGAGGAAGATGCCCATGACTTCTTATGCTGTACTGTCAATGCCATGCAGAGAGCTTGTCTGAGTGCAAGCAACGAGTAAGCACAAGCAAGTTACCTTTACAAAGTTCTGAGCCCTTTGGACTCCTTGATGTGGCCTCATCAAGGAAAACCTACAGCCGGGGCTTGGAGGAAGTAATGCTCTGTCTTACGACTTGTTTCCAGCTTGGACATATCATCTCAATCTACTACCATTGTCCACCAAATATTTGGAGGCTTTCTGAGATCCAGAGGTATGTTTCTACAACAGCTGCTCTCCTTGGCACTGCCTGTGCCCTTCTGTCTGCCTGTGCCCAACAGCTGGCCCTGGGACTAGCAGGGCAGGTACAATGAGCACAAAGCAGTACCATCGTTCAGCTCACCATTGCTCGGCATTTTGATTTTTCCTTCCAGTCATCTGCTTCAGCTGCAAAGCCATTTCTGATTCCTATGAGGCCTTCCTGGATGTCCCCTTGGATATCAAAGTAAGAGGTTTTGCAGGTGTGCTTCAAGACATGGCAAGGCTTTTCAGAGTCAACACATTTGTCCTGAAAGCATACACTGTGAACACAAGAGGTCTTGGTCGTGGATGGGAAGGGGAACGGATGTTGTCCTCCTGCAGAGGCCATGGCACTGGTCTCTCTGTAGGTGCTGGCTTGAAGCTGGACAAGCAGCCATTATGCGCTCTGCACCCTTGACATATCCTCATCCTTCTTTCCTTTGCCCTCCTTCAACACCTGTCTGGCTTCCAGGCTGATGGGTTGGATTGTTTTCACTACTGATGACCCTACATAACATCAGTAGCTCAATGGCAGGTGATACAGAGAGGGAGCTCTTGATTGCCCCTGAGAACCTCTGGGACAGGGGAAATGTTCAGCACCACACTCTCTTTCTGGCTCCTTCTGGATACAGCTTGCAGATTCATGACGGGTCTCCTCAGCATCAGCTACAGGGGTTTTCTTGTCAGCTCCTGGAAAATGTTTGGGCCAGGGCATTTGCTGTAGCTCAGTGCACCAATTTCTCAATTCTCCAGGCAGCCTCATCCCTCACTGCAGCTCTGGAGGACTTTGTAACACCTGAGCACCTGGATGGGGAAAACTGCTTTAAATGTAGCAAGTAAGATGATTACTAACAACATATTAACACGAGACTCTGTGTGAGGGGGCTACAAGTCATTGAGCAGAAGTCATCTTCTCGTGGAAGTTTACTGCACACTGATGAGACACAGTTTTGTTTGTCTGGTTTTTTGGGGGAGGGGGGTTGGGGTTTTTTCTTTGTTTGTTTGTTTGTTTGTTTTAAATATGGCACCGAATTGCCTTAAAATAGCATAAGGATGCACGAGACAAGAAAGGTTGTCTGACTGCCTTGGTGGAAGATAGGGTGCATTTCAGCGCTGTGCTCTGTGCTTGGTTTCAAGGTGTGAGAAGAATGTTGCCGCCACTAAGAGGTTCACTGTCCACTGTGCACCCAAGGTTCTCACTGTGTGTCTGAAGAGGTTTGACTGCTTCACTGGTGGCAAGATCAGCAAGGTGTGTACACTATTGGTGTGCAGCTTTCTCTTCAAGAAGCAGATTTCCTAAAGCAGTATGCTTGTCACAAGCTGCTTGTGTTGGGTTTTTTGTGGTCCCTTCTGGGGAGTGGAAAGTTCCTGTGGGAAGACAGGCAAGCACTGTGCTCTGATAGGGCTGCTTTGACTGAGAAGGGTTTCCTGCCACCCAAACGATGTTATGTTGCTTTATGGAAAACCAAGTGCTCATGAGCCCCAGAGATGTATTGATACCCCTGGACTGGCCCCTGCCCTTGGTAGGCTATTTCATGTCACAGACCAGGGTCATTTCTGAGCCCTCTTGGTCTCTCCATAGGTTGTCGGGTATCCGGAGTACTTGGATCTTCGCCCATACATGTCTCAGGCAGATGGAGAAGCACTCCTCTACTCCTTATATGCTGTCCTGGTGCACAGTGGTGTCAGCTGTCATGGAGGACACTATTTCTGCTACACAAAGGTAAAAGAGCAACTTCCTTCCCAATGGGGAAAAATGTGTGCTGGGGAAGATAAACTTTCCTGTCAGTGTTACTGACAGCCAAAGTTTTGGGGCAGAAGGCCTCCTTAGTGGCTGGACTGCATTTGTTTTGACATGCTCTCGGTTTGGCAGTTTCCTACCTGTGTTTTTGGAGAGAAACCATGGAGAGATTCTTGCCTTTTTTTTACAGGCCAGCAATGGATTGTGGTACCGGATGGACGATGAATCTGTGCAGCTGTGTTCCATTGACACAGTGTCCTTGGTTAAGTCTTCTCTCTGTCATAGAAGCCTCTCTGAGAAAATGACTGAACCCCAGAGGAGGTTGCAACAACAGCTCTAAACTGAGATCCCTCTTTTGTTTTTCTCCAGATGCTCTGATCTGAGAATTGGAGAAAGGGCTTCTTCCTCACTGGCACCATCACATGCCCCTTCCTTCCTCAGTCAGTGTGTGGCCAGCAGCAAGCAGGCGGGCTCTGTTGGACCACAGGCTCTGACTGGTAGGACTAAGGTAACTTTGGGGTCATGGGTCAGGGCATCAGAGGAAGAGTGGATTTCTTTCTGGGATCTCAGCATTTCTCTTTTGCCCCTCACACACCGCACCTTTCTTCACAGCCACAACGCTGCTCCCTCTCAAAGCATCCCACCTGGATCCATCCCTTTTGTGCGCCTCTGGCCTTTTGGTCTTAGTAGCCCTCCAAAAGAGCCTTTTGGAGGCCCCAAACTGTCCTGTCCCAGAACTTGTAGGGGTTCCCCACTGCTCTGATCCTTTCAGGAGAAAAGGGCAGGAACTCTCCACAGCTCTCTTGGCAGGGCATGAAGGACACTGGCAGGGAGCGGTCCCGGAGCAGATTCCCTCTGTGGGGCAGGGATCTCCGCAGCTGCTCTGGGGACACCACAGACTATGAGGACGCTTCAGAGAGAAGAACTGGTCCTCCAAGTCGTGACCGTGGTCCTAGGGATAGCACAGCTGCAAGGCCTTCCAAGAGGATCTGCCGGTGGGCTCCCGCTCCCAGGGCTGCTCAGGAGCAAACCTTGCTGAGGCAGAGGGAGCCAAGCAGATCTGTGCGGGGAACTTACAACCTTGGCAGCCGGTTTGTGCAGTACACAGACTATGACCGCTCACTGCGGAAGAGAAAGAGGGAGAGAACAAGTCCTCCACGTTGTGACCAAGTCTTAGTGAATACTGCAGTTCCAGGGCCCTCCAAAGCCAGCTCCAAGCAGGCTCTCATGCTCCGGGCTGCTCGGGAGCAAACCCGACAGAGGCAGAGAGAGCAGAGAAGATCAACATGGTGGGGCTGTGATTGCCACAGCCAGTTTGGGCAGCACACAGACTACCGCCCTTCAGAGAAGAAGAGGAGGGTTTCCACGCCCCAGAGATTCACGTCAGACAAGCATTCAGGGCACTCTGGCAATGATGGCGTTGGATTATGGCCCTGGCTCAAGCAGAACGGAAGACTAGCACTGCATTTATTAGCCAAGGCATCCTTGTTTTCGAGACATTTCTACATTTCTCAGACCTGAGTGAATGATTTATCTAAGTAGATGATAGTTACAATAATATAGAAATATTATTAGAAATATAGAAATATATATAGAAATATAGAACATATATAGAGAGAAATATAGAAATATATATAGAAATATAATATAGAAATATATATAGAAGTAATATTTTATAATACATTGTTACATGTTATATATCTTCTGCAATAGATAGTAATAGTATAATAAATATTATTAAAATAATAAAATAGTAAATACTAAAATACTTTAAGCCGAGTTATTTATTCCACATTGTAGATAATTATAGCTAGAAACATAGTGCAGTATTTGGAAGCAGTGTTGAAGCAATTATATTAAAGCTAAGAAAACAAATAGTAAGTAGAGATTGTGCAGCACACAGACTACCGCCCTTCAGAGAAGAAGAGGAGGGTTTCCACGCCCCAGAGATTCACGTCAGACAAGCATTCAGGGCACTCTGGCAATGATGGCGTTGGATTATGGCCCTGGCTCAAGCAGAACGGAAGACTAGCACTGCGTTTATTAGCCAAGGCATCCTTGTTTTTGACACGCCTTCTCAGACCTGAGTGAATGATTTAGCTAAGTAGATGAGAGTTATAATAATATAGAAATATTATTAGAAATATAGACATATATATGGAAATATAGAATATATATAGAGAGAAGTATATATAGAAATATAGAAATATATATAGAAATATAATATGGAAATATATAGAGAAGTAATATTTTATAATACATTATTACCTGTTATATATATTCAGCAATAGATAGTAATGTTATAAGAAATGTTATTAAAATAATAAAATAAGAAATACTAAAATACTGTAATCAGAATTATTTATTCCACGTTGTAGACAATTATAGCTACAAACATCTCAACCTCGGCCATAGCAATCAACAGAACTGGTCTACTCTGGCCTCAAATCGGGAGGCCTGGAGACACACCATCTCTAACGCTGCTGTTTCCTTTGAGAACGCACGCAGAATCCCTCTCGAGGAGAAAAGACAAGGCAGAAAGAATCATGTCTTGCAGAATATACCACCTAGGGAGTCTTTCTGCTGTGCCTTTTGCAATCGGATATGTCTATCTCGCATTGGCCTCCTAAGCCACCAGCGTGCTTGTAACAAATGTGGATAGAGCCTTCTGAAATCTTCGTTCGAGAAGCCCAGCCACGATGATGTGTTTAAGACGGGTGTTCCATAATTTAGTGTTCTCACTGAAACCATGCAAATCGTGCGCCACTCGCTCACTTCCCACTCCTCCTTTCCTTCCCACTCCCCCTCCATCCTGAGGCAGGCTGGACGGGAGAATTGGAGGCACAAAAGGTAAAGATCGCAGGCTGAGATAAGAACAACTTACTGGAAACGGCAATGAAATAAGAAAACAGTACAGCAACAGAACAGTAACAGAAACAATACTAATAACAGAGTGTACAAGGGAGGCAAATGACTCACACGTGATTGCTCACCAGTTGGTGCCCAACTTTGCCACCACGCACACAACCTGGAAGAGACCCCTTCCCCCATCCTTGACAAAATGAGGAATAACCTCTATGTCCTGGCTGTGCCCCCTCCTGGATACTGCCCAAATTAACACTGTCCTGACCAGAAGCAGGACAATCACCTTCAGGATCTGCAGCACAGCTTTCGGGTCTGCACCGGAGGCACTGGATCCCTCCATGCCAGGGAGGGGAGACATCAGAGATGAGCAGACTTTGGGAATCCCTCACCTCTCACTCCGGCCCATTTTCTCTCATTTTATGGGATGGAAGAATACATACCCAACTCCTCCCAGTGTCCTTCTCACTGGAAATCCCCTGAGCTTTGATTCCTTTGCTGACATGCTGCTTCCTCTGGGAAAAGCAGCCAGAGAACCCAAGGCCATTGCTTTGAGTGAAGGGCTTTCTTAGAACACTTTTCCTGAAGTGCACCCAGGAAGGCTGGGCTGCAGCAGCACATGGCCCCCATGGCTTTGCTACATCTCATCCAGAACACCTGGAAGCCCTTCTCTCACCATCCAGCCGCTCCCCTGCCCTGTCTTCCCCACCCCACAGGGATGCTGCCGAGGAGTTAACAAACTTCACAGTTCAATCCTGATATCCCACTGCTGACTGGGATGGGGGGAGACCAGGGGCACTTTTGGCCCCCATCAGCACCAGCTCTTGGGACAGCCAGGCTCTCTCCTGACATGTGGGCTCATCTCTGCAGCTTTGCTGTCCTCCACAGGGCGTTGGCTGAAAAAAATCATCTTCTAGAAAAGATATATGACACCAGCCCAGGGGTCAGCAGCACCACATGAGAGCTTGGCAAGATGCCCTGAGGACAGCCAGGCCAGGCAGAGAGAGGTGGAAGGACCACAGGGGCTCTCTGAAGCAGCCACATTGTACAACAGAGACAATGAGGCTAAATAAACACTGGGCTGAAAGATGATAGTGCTCTTACAAGGGAAATTTACAGCTGTTGTACAGGCCTGGGGCTCTTGCTGGAAAGCTTCAGTCTCTGGGCTCCCGGTGCCCAAAGGCATTGCAGATAACTCCTTCTCAAGCAATGGCAGGGAGCAGGGTGGAGAAGTCAAGGATGAGGCAGATCAGAAAGACTGGGGCAGCACAAAGAGATCTACAAGGGAGAGAGACAGCATCTGAAAGGCACTCCTTGCTGACCTAGGAGCTGGTGCCGTGGGCTCTACAACTGCTGCCTGCAGTCAGCTTGGAAGCTCTGGCAGTTTTAACAGGAGGTTTGTCTGCAAACAAGATGCAGAGACGTTACGATGATGGATGCGGGTATATTCCTGACCTAGGCTCTCCAGAGGGAGATTCGCTGTCTCCTCATGGGCCATAGAGGCTTTTAATATGGGATGAACTTCACTTGGTCTCCCCAAGCTCATGTCCAACCTGTTCCATGGCCTCTGACTGCGATCTGCTGTCCACCTAGCTTCATCCCCCCTCACAACCCTGGGGACTCCTTGGAGATGAAGGGCTGCTGTGCCAGCACCTACTGCTCCAGGAAGGGAGTGCAAGGGGAAGATGCTACACTCGCAGGGGCAAAGAAGGTTCATTTTGCCATGGGATCCCAGGAGGTCACCATGCACATCGTCAATGGGGTCTGAAAAAAGAAAACTTACAGATGTTGAGGCAGCTGAGCTCATCAAGCACATGTAGAAAAGCTCCTGATTTCAGTATGGCCAGCTCTTTTGAAATGCCCCAGGAAGGAAGATTTGGTCTCAGGCATCATCAGCCCCATTGGCCAGTCTAGACAGAACTGCCTGGACTTGAATCAGAAGTTTGTGGATAAGAGATTTAGCTTCATTTAGCTAGAGATGGGATATCTCTCTCCAGTGAGCCAGCTGCTTGCCATTCCGTTAGTCCCTGACCACAAGCAGCACTGAATCTGTGATCTCTCCCCCTCCAGTTTCTCAGAGTCCCTGGGTAACCCTGAAAGCACTGCTCCAGGATCAGGTTCTGCAAGAGGCCTTCCAAAAAGCAGCTAAGGGATTAGGTGAGGGGAAGAACCAGAAAATCGCACACATTCTTCCCTGGATTCGTGAAAGACAATAAGAAAGAAATACAAGACCCCCAAAAGCAAGTCCACTTGATGGGAGCGGCAGGGGAGCATCTCTGGTTCAGTAGTGATACGACGCACTCAACTGCAGCTTGCAGACAAGAATCCTGAAACATTCCAGTAGCCAAGATTGCCACCTGATCCCAAGGTCCCCTGTCCTCTGCCCCATGCATTTCCACGGGACCAAAGCCCCTCTGCACAGCAAAAGGAAAGTATGGGAATGGACACACATGGTAACTTGCTCCTGGCCTTTTCAGCCTATGGAGGAAGACAACTTCCCTCATTAGAAAATGAAGCAGGTCTGAGCTGGACTTTCTCAAAACACTCTAAAGCCAGAGGCAGGTTTCTCCCACAAGCGACAGCAGTGCCCTCCTCCTGCCCATGTTGTTTGGGAAATGGCACAAGAACCAGGAGAATCCCAGAGAGATTCACACCTTCCGAGACACCAGTGAGTGCAGCCCCTCCTGACATCATCTGGGCAGAAGCCTCCAGCCCTTGGGATGACTTTGCCTCCTAACAGAGGTGCCAGAGCATCTGATCTGGATTTACCAGGCCTGCCTTAGTACCATGCCACAATAATTGTCGCAGCATCCCAGCCTTTCCTTGCTCGAGCCAGTCTGTTTATAGGTTGTTTGGATCTCCACCTCCACATTGCAGGGGGATTGAACACCACTGATCACATCCACTTCTACCTCTGACCTGAAGGGAGAGGAAGATTTCCCCGTTTGCTGTTGTGGCAAGTGGCGCCTCTCTGCAAGAGATTTCATCTCCTGCTCGGGGCCCCTCTGCACTGGCCAGGCTCACTCCATGCTGCTGGACCTCTCCCAGCCCCTCTAAGCAGGGCTCCGGTCAAGTCTTCGTAACACTCCCCGTTCCTCAGAATAGCTTGGCACTCCTGTAGCAGTTTGGGTGGGGAATGCCAAACTCACACCAACGAATGGCTCTGTCCGATCACCTGAGGAGTAGCAGGTACCACCCAGTGCGGAGGTCAGCGCTTGAATAAAGACCTCCCCAACTTTTCTGGGTGCAGCTGGTAAGGCGATTTTGTTATAAAAGTAGCGGGGCAACTGAACTGCTTAAAGGGAGGAACAAAAGGGCACAAAAAGCACTGCGTAAAATGGCTCCAGCCTTAAATAACGTGGGTAAGGAAGGCACTGGAACAGAAGATGGGGTTTAGGTGGAGCATGCAAATTACAACCAATCATAGGAGATAGGGGCTGAACATAACCATACACGGTACTGCGTCAAGTATCAACCAATGAAAGGACAGAACATACGCACAGTACAATACAATACAACAACTTATATGCAAAATCTACAATTTCCTTATTCATTACACATTTTTAGACTGCCACAACCCAGCCTGCCCCATGCAGAGCCCTGGGGGTGGCTCCAGCTACACCCAATGCCAGAAGAACACCACAGGAGACCCTGGGGAGGGAAGAAGGGAAGGAAAGAAGGAAATCTCAGTGCTATGCATCTGGAGCAGCTGGGGGAACTCCAGTGCCTCCCAAGACGCCCTGTCAGACACGTGAGGAACTGCAGAGTCGAGAGCTCTCCCCACGCACCCCTACGGCCCGCTCCAAAATAAATACCATTGACTGCCCATGGAAGGTCCCCTTCAGAGTAGCGACACGATCCCCGTAGCCCCTTGCTCTGGATTCCCCCGCCCATTCCTGGCCTCACCCCTTTGTGCCCAGAGCCCACTAGCTTTGAGCTACAGGGAGCAGAGGGGCTCTGTTGCCACCCTGTCAGGCGGCGTCAGCTGTAGAACAGCTCCAGTGGCCAAGTGCAGGGCTGAGCTCTCCATGGGACTGTGTCTGGCTTCAGGCAGTTTTCTGACAGGGAATGGGACTATTCTAGCCCAAAGGGAGCAATCAGGATCCAACATCTGCTTTGTTTAAGGCTATCAGGAGCCTTCTTGCTCGCTTATCCTTTGATTTTTGTCCAAATCTTGAAGTGGTTTTGATGAGGTACAAAAAGGAGGTGCAGAAAGCATGCCTTCCTCCCTCATAGACACGGTTTCCCCTCAGATCAGGGGGATCAGACCAAACCTCTGGTGGGAGCTGTTTTATTAAGCTTGTCAGACCTTGAACATCAGGGGAGCTGTGTACAGCTCGTGGCAGCAGGTGCTGGGGCCTTGGCCAGTGTCACCTGGAAGGGGAAAGGAGGAAAGGGGACCAGCACGGATCCCTGCTGCCCTGCGTATCCCCTGAGCCAAGGGACCCTTATGGACAGTTGTTCTGCACCTCCCCCTGTCCCCTTTTGGTCAGGGCTATCACCTGACACTGCGGTGACAGACGGGTTCATCAGGATATCCTTGGCAGAATGATGACGGCACTGAGTCACAGTTACAATTAAAGCTTCATTTTTTTTAACATCATGGTATGATCACTATAGCCCAGAATACCATGATTTGAGTAGCACAAGATTTCTATAAGCAGCACCAGCATAGCAAGATTTTGTAAGCCCTTTAGCACCGAATTGTACAGCACAGCTCAGCTTAGGATGCCTGATCACCTGGACCTGATCACTCTGCAGGCCAGGGCACATCCTAATCCTTGGTTTGTCATGTCAATATAACAATCTTAATCTAGACTTGAAACACGTTAACAGAACAGGAGTGGCCCTTTCAGGGGAGAAGAGTCTGTTTGGTATTAAGATGGGGCTCTGTGTGCTGCTGTGCTGCCCTGTGCTGCTGTGAGGCCATCCCAGCCCGGCAGGCAGGTGCCTGTGACCTGCAAGGCCTGTGAGGAGCAAAGGAGTCGGCCTGGGGCCTGGAAATGGGAAGGCTGATAGGGAGGGGGAGAAGGGGTCTTCCTGGCGCACCGGACCTTCAGGGACTGACGATGAGGGCAAAGGGGACTCATGTAGGACCAGCTGGGTCACAGAGCACAGCTGTTTCTGTCCTAAAATGCCCCCATATGAGCAGGAGGCAGGAGCAGAGGCACTGTTCACGAGTGCCATTGTTGATTGTCTTCATCAGAGAGCTCCTGAAGTGCTGCTGGGGGGACGGTAATACAGGACCTGGACATCAGGTTAGGGCAGGGGCATAAAAAGGTCACCTGAGAGGTGTAATGCAGGAGTAAATGCAGATCCTTTGTCTGGGTAAGGGATACAAGGAGCCTCCCCAAGGATGACAGGGATAAAACCAGCTGCTGCAAGACGTGATGAAAAAAGCCATCCAAGCAAAGTCATGCCCGAGCTGGATGCCCCAAGCATAAAAGAAGAAACACCTCGGAGTGGAGCAGGAGCCATATGAACTGTGCTGAGCTGGGCAGGAGTGAAACCACCTGTCCTGAGAAGAACTGAGTAAAACTTGATGCCCCATTCCAGGCAGGGGCCAAACCAGCCAGGTCAAGTGTTGTTAAAGAACAACCAGCTGCATCCTTGGCGCATGAGAAACACTATCTGCCTGCTGAGCAGAGGTTACACCAGGTGTCCAGAGGACTGCCTGTTGCTAAACACCTCTGAAACTGTCGGGATAAATAGGACCCTCTAACAAATTGGCTTTTTAGTGTTAGAAAGCAAGGGATTACTTTTATTTGCAGCCATGCGTGTGCATGTGACTGACAAAAATCCTGCCTCCGTACTGACAGCAAGACATGGCTTTTCACCTATTGATACAGATTTGGCAAACAAAGAAATTAATGTTCATTGCTTCCAAATTACATCACTCACTCCCTTTCATTAATTAGTATTCTATGTGGGATTGGTTATTAATTTCTCCCTTTCTACTGTAATAACTTCATATCTTTAATCTTTTTTGTATATTTTCCCTCCCCTAGGGATTTTCTGACACAAATGCTGAGCCTTTGTTAGTCTTCTTCTTTAGCTGCTGGTTTCTGCAGAAGGTCCTTGTAGTCCATAAATCTTGTGTTCCAGATCTCCTCCTTCAACAGGACATCTTTCTCTGACAGGCTTTCTCCACTGAAGCATAACAGGGTTAACTTCAACAAAACTTACAGTTTTAGTACTTTTCCCAGGCTGTGTTCTCCCAAAGGAGCTTATGACAATTTTTACTCCATGCTGGCTAAAGTTGATTTAAGGCTGAACGCACCGCCTATGATGTGTGTTAAAAACAACTAATCAAAAAGTTAATTAGGAACACTAAAAAAATTAGAAAAGTTTTATGATTTCCAACAAGCCCAAAACAACATAGGCCAAGTGCAGCAGGGACAAAACTGTCTCTATCCATTGATGCCAGGAAAAGGCAACAGTAGTAAAACTCAACAGCCACAGGTGCTATTAAGCCGGTATTTGTTTATTTCGGCGCCGGACGTGCAGGGGATAGCTCCGCCTAACACGCGCGTGCCCTCACCATCCAGAGTGGGAGTCTGGCTAAAGCTGCGGCTGATCAAAACCTAACCAACCCTAGCGGCAGGAGTAAATGGGAAGCTGCTAAAAAGCCATCCCGGAACGTTTTCAGAGCTTGAGGACAAGACAGCAGCGGGGCGGGGGCCAGCAGCCAGCCAAGGTCCTCCCAGCGCAGCCTCTGAAGGGTTCCTTTGGCAGTCCCAGTTCAGGGTCAGCCCATGGTTGTACCCTGGGGGCAGATGAAATTAATTGGAAATGAACCCATAAGAGTCCAGGTGCTTTGCTAAGAGTCTCCCTGATAGAAGTGGCAGTGAAACCCTCAGCGTCTTGGGGGCCAGAAAAGCTGTGACCTGGCTCAGTTACAGCCCTGAGCAGGCTTTTACTCCTCAGGCCGTGTGGCTCAGGGAAGGTGTGGGAGCTCTGTCAGAGGATGACGAGCCCTTTGCCACCAGCACGGGGGGAGGTCCAGTGGCTTCCACCTGGCGGACGTGCCATGTGGGTTCCTGTGCCCAAGAACCATGTGGTTCCATATGGTTCCATGGGGTTCCATGTGACCCCATGTCACAAAGGGGCAGAGATGTGGCACCCATCCGGTATCCTGAGGAGCGCGCCAACGAAAATCAGTTGGACAGAGTTGGCCTTCGGGATAACTCAGCTCCTTCCTTTGCTACTTGTGTGCCTGCCTTTTTTGGATGGTTTATTGTTTACTGACCATTTCTCCTCAACTTTCCTCCTCTTTCAAAGGTAATGCTTTGACTTTTGGCCCAGATCATAGAGCAGGGTATATGGGATAAAAGTATAGGCTGATTTATACCTTCCTAGCTGTAGGCTGAGCTGTTACAACTTTTATAGGCTGGCCAGGTATGACCTAGGCTAGAATTCCAGTTTGCTGATTCTTGGGTTTTTTTCCATAGCCTAGGATAGGGAAGCAGGGAGGTGACTGTAGTCTGAGGGGATGGGCTCAGCCCACCTTGATTGCTGTGGGAGGGAGGGAGGCAGAAAAAGGAGAGCAGCAAAGGCAGCAGTTAAAGTAGTGGCTGAAAGACGGTCACTCCTAGGAGGTGGGAAAGCCAGAGGGCTCTGTTGCTGAAGCAGTGTCAGGAGAGCAGCAGGGCCTCTTCAGAGAAGGTAACGTACATGGGAGCATTTCAAAAGGGCCTTTGAACCCGCTGTGAGTTGGTGCCCCGCGCCTGATCATAAGGGCGTGAGCTGCAGCTCAGCAGCAGTTAGGAGCACCACTGAAAGACTTGGTGGGGGATGCCGTTCTGCGTTTATTTAGAGTTTTGATACTTTCGGTGAGCTACAGTAATTTCTTTGCAACTAGGTGACGGGATTGGTGCTGTTCTCTTTCTGGAGAGAAAGACATCCTTGGTCATCTAAAGCATTGCACTCTCTTCCTGAGAGAGGCAATGGCCACAGCAGGGAACGACTCCTGTGAGTAATAGCTTCACCAGCAGGTTTGGACTTTGTGAACTGCCACAGACAACTGACATGGCTGGGGGTCAAATCCCAGAATGATGTGCTCACAACCTAGAGTGATCTCTGGGATGTTTCCTGAGAGCAGTCAAACTGACCCCCGTGTTTACAATTAGACCCAGGAAAACACCTTTTGTCGCTCCTCTGACACTAGGTACAAGACTTTGAAAGCTGCCATTGCTCGTAGAGAGGTCTGCCATCCTTTGGGTTACCTTCCGTGCTCAGTATTTACTTGTTTTCAACAAGTTACAATCAGGAAAAGGGATGGCTTCACTGATAACCCAGTCTAGAACTCTACTGAGAAAGGAAGGTAGCCTGCGGCCCAGAAACCAGATTGTGGGTTTGTTGGACTCTCAGCAACGTAAACAGGGGAATGGATTTTTCCAAAACAGTAAATTTAAATGGCACTGTTTAAGCTTCCCCTGATGTTGTTGGGTTGGCAGTTGAAGCAGATGGTCCTGAGTGCTCCTGTAGAGACCTCGCTGTTTAAATATGCCTTTGTGCCTCATTTCATCTCTTTTCAAATGGAATTTCCCTGCAGTCATTGCCGAGAGAATGACTCCGCCACAAAGGATCCTCTTTCCCCCAGAGAAGATTTGCATGGTCTGGCAGCAAAGACAGAGTGCTGGAGCAGGACTCCTCAATGTGGGCAACACATGCTTCCTTAATGCTGTCCTGCAATGCCTGACATACACCCCGCCGCTGGCCAACTATCTGCTCTCCCGGGAGCACAGCCAGGCCTGTGAGTACTCTTAGGGACATCTCCCTGTGAATCTGTTCATCAAATCCCAAGGATTCCCAGAACCTGAAATTTGATTTAGGAGAAAAGCAGCCCTTTGTCAGCCCCAGAACTTGTGTTCTTTGTACACTCAGGAGCCACCTGTCCTATCCAGCTGTCTTATTCTTCATGAAGGCACATCTTTCTAGCTCTGGGTCTCTATTCCTGCAAGTTAAAACCTCAGTTTAGCATTCCTCTGAAGAACATTTTCTATGCACTAAAACGTCCCGTGCTTGTTGAAACACTGGGAGGAGTGGCATATTGCACTGGAGTGGGAGTGGAAGAAGAGGAGTATTCCACCACTAGGGATATTTTGCTAACCAGAGGACCTTCTCTCCCTCCCTCCTCAGGTCGCCAACAAGGCTTCTGCTCGATGTGCGTCATGGAAGCGCATGTTAACAAGGTCCTGCGTTCAGTCAGTGCCATCCTGCCTTTGGCTGTTCTCAGGGCTTTCAGATGTATGTGATTTCAGGTTCTTTGACAGGTTTTCTTCCCTTCCTGTAGGAGACAACTACTAACTTCCTGTTTCTTAGTCATAGGAGAACATTTTCAGCTTGGCAGGGAGGAAGATGCCCATGACTTCTTATGCTGTACTGTCAATGCCATGCAGAGAGCTTGTCTGAGTGCAAGCAACGAGTAAGCACCAGCAAGTTACCTTTACAAAGTTCTGAGCCCTTTGGACTCCTTGATGTGGCCTCATCAAGGAAAACCTACAGCCGGGGCTTGGAGGAAGTAATGCTCTGTCTTACGACTTGTTTCCAGCTTGGACATATCATCTCAATCTACTACCATTGTCCATCAAATATTTGGAGGCTTTCTGAGATCCAGAGGTATGTTTCTACAACAGCTGCTCTCCTTGGCACTGCCTGTGCCCTTCTGTCTGCCTGTGCCCAACAGCTGGCCCTGGGACTAGCAGGACAGGTACAATGAGCACAAAGCAGTACTATCGTTCAGCTCACCATTGCTCGGCATTTTGATTTTTCCTTCCAGTCATCTGCTTCAGCTGCAAAGCCATTTCTGATTCCTATGAGGCCTTCCTGGATGTCCCCTTGGATATCAAAGTAAGAGGTTTTGCAGTTGTGCTTCAAGACATGGCAAGGCTTTTCAGAGTCCACACATTTGTCCTGAAAGCATATACTGTGAACACAAGAGGTCTTGGTCGTGGATGGGAAGGGGAACGGATGTTGTCCTCCTGCAGAGCCCATGGCACTGGTCTCTCTGTAGGTGCTGGCTTGAAGCTGGACAAGCAGCCATTATGCGCTCTGCACCCTTGACATAGCCTCATCCTTCTTTCCTTTGCCCTCCTTCAACACCTGTCTGGCTTCCAGGCTGATGGGTTGGATTGTTTTCACTACTGATGACCCTACATAACATCAGTAGCTCAATGGCAGGTGATAGAGAGAGGGAGCTCTTGATTGCCCCTGAGAACCTCTGGGACAGGGGAAATGTTCAGCACCACACTCTCTTTCTGGCTCCTTCTGGATACAGCTTGCAGATTCATGGCGGGTCTCCTCAGCATCAGCTACAGGGGTTTTCTTGTCAGCTCCTGGAAAATGTTTGGGCCAGGGCATTTGCTGTAGCTCAGTGCACCGATTTCTCAATTCTCCAGGCAGCCTCATCCCTCACTGCAGCTCTGGAGGACTTTGTAACACCGGAGCACCTGGATGGGGAAAACTCCTTTAAATGTAGCAAGTAAGATGATTACTAACAACATATTAACACGAGACTCTGTGTGAGGGGGCTACAAGTCATTGAGCAGAAGTCATCTTCTCGTGGAAGTTTACTGCACACTGATGAGACACAGTTTTGTTTGTCTGGTTTTTTGGGGGAGGGGGGTTGGGGTTGTTTGTTTGTTTGTTTGTTTGTTTTAAATATGGCACCGAATTGCCTTAAAATAGCATAAGGATGCAGGAGACAAGAAAGGTTGTCTGACTGCCTTGGTGGAAGATAGGGTGCATTTCAGCGCTGTGCTCTGTGCTTGGTTTCAAGGTGTGAGAAGAATGTTGCCGCCACTAAGAGGTTCACTGTCCACTGTGCACCCAAGGTTCTCACTGTGTGTCTGAAGAGGTTTGACTGCTTCACTGGTGGCAAGATCAGCAAGGTGTGTACACTATTGGTGTGCAGCTTTCTCTTCAAGAAGCAGATTTCCTAAAGCAGTATGCTTGTCACAAGCTGCTTGTGTTGGGTTTTTTGGGGTCCCTTCTGGGGAGTGGAAAGTTCCTGTGGGAAGACAGGCAAGCACTGTGCTCTGATAGGGCTACTTTGACTGAGAAGGGTTTCCTGCCACCCAAACGATGTTATGTTGCTTTATGGAAAACCAAGTGCTCATGAGCCCCAGAGATGTATTGATACCCCTGGACTGGCCCCTGCCCTTGGTAGGCTATTTCATGTCACAGACCAGGGTCATTTCTGAGCCCTCTTGGTCTCTCCATAGGTTGTAGAGTATCCGGAGTACTTGGATCTTCGCCCATACATGTCTCAGGCAGATGGAGAAGCACTCCTCTACTCCTTATATGCTGTCCTGGTGCACAGTGGTGTCAGCTGTCATGGAGGACACTATTTCTGCTACACAAAGGTAAAAGAGCAACTTCCTTCCCAATGGGGAAAAATGTGTGCTGGGGAAGATAAACTTTCCGGTCAGTGTTACTGACGGCCAAAGTTTTGGGGCAGAAGGCCTCCTTAGTGGCTGGACTGCATTTGTTTTGACATGCTCTCGGTTTGGCAGTTTCCTACCTGTGTTTTTGGAGAGAAACCATGGAGAGATCCTTGCCTTTTTTTTACAGGCCAGCAATGGATTGTGGTACCGGATGGACGATGAATCTGTGCAGCTGTGTTCCATTGACACAGTTCTCAGGCAGCAAGCCTACCTGCTGTTCTATGCCAGGTAATAACCAGGATTCAAATATGTTCAGAATACATTTCCTTTGCCTCATTTGCAGTTGTGCTTCTCACCTTCCGGAGTGTTTTTCTCATCAAATGAAATTACTACCTGCATCATTCAGTGCTGTCAAATCTGAACTACTCCGTGTCTGTCCTTTACTGGGCTTCAGGCTGCGGCCCGGATGGAATCTGCTACTTGCCTGGTCTCTGATGTTGACTCTTGTAGATAAGAGGACTTAAAGAGGACCTCCAGGAAAGATGGGGAGGCACCATTTGTCAGGGAATGTAGTGACAGGATGAAGGCTATCAGTTTTCAGCTAACAGAGGGCAGGTTTACATTAGATATTGGGAAAGAATTCTTTGCTGTAAGGGTGCTGAGACACTGGCACAGGTTGCCACAGCATCTGTGGGGGCCCCATCCCTGGAAGTGTTCAAGGCCAGGTTGGACAGGGCTTGGAGAAACCTTGGAATAGTGGAGGGTGTTCCTGCCCACCACAGCGGGGTGGAACAAGATAAAGTTAAAGGTCCCTTGCAACCCAAACAAGTCTGTGAATTTAGGAAATGGAGGCTGTGGGAGGTCTAGAGATGAGGTTTTTGTTGGGACAGAGGCAAACTTGGTGGGAAGACCCTAGCTGAGTTTCCCATTAGTGTCCTTGGTTAAGTCTTCTCTCTGTCATAGAAGCCTCTCTGAGAAAATGACTGAACCCCAGAGGAGGTTGCAACAACAGCTCTAAACTGAGATCACTCTTTTGTTTTTCTCCAGATGCTCTGATCTGAGAATTGGAGAAAGGCCTTCTTCCTCACTGGCACCATCACATGCCCCTTCCTTCCTCAGTCAGTGTGTGGCCAGCAGCAAGCAGGCGGGCTCTGTTGGACCACAGGCTCTGACTGGTAGGACTAAGGTAACGTTGGGGTCATGGGTCAGGGCATCAGAGGAATAGTGGATTTCTTTCTGGGACCTCAGTATTTCTCTTTTGCCCCTCACACACCGCACCTTTCTTCACAGCCACAACGCTGCTCCCTCTCAAAGCATCCCACCTGGATCCATCCCTTTTGTGCGCCTCTGGCCTTTTGGTCTTAGTAGCCCTCCAAAAGAGCCTTTTGGAGGCCCCAAACTGTCCTGTCCCAGAACTTGTAGGGGTTCCCCACTGCTCTGATCCTTTCAGGAGAAAAGGGCAGGAACTCTCCACAGCTCTCTTGGCAGGGCATGAAGGACACGGGCAGGGAGCGGTCCCGGAGCAGATTCCCTCTGTGGGGCAGGGATCTCCGCAGCTGGTCTGGGGACACCACAGACTATGAGGACGCTTCAGAGAGAAGAACTGGTCCTCCAAGTCGTGACCGTGGTCCTAGGGATAGCACAGCTGCAAGGCCTTCCAAGAGGATCTGCCGGTGGGCTCCCGCTCCCAGGGCTGCTCAGGAGCAAACCTTGCTGAGGCAGAGGGAGCCAAGCAGATCTGTGCGGGGAACTTACAACCTTGGCAGCCGGTTTGTGCAGTACACAGACTGTGACCGCTCACTGCGGAAGAGAAAGAGGGAGAGAACAAGTCCTCCACGTTGTGACCAAGTCTTAGTGAATACTGCAGTGCCAGGGCCCTCCAAAGCCAGCTCCAAGCAGGCTCTCATGCTCCGGGCTGCTCGGGAGCAAACCCGACAGAGGCAGAGAGAGCAGAGAAGATCAACACGGCGGGGCTGTGATTGCCACAGCCAGTTTGGGCAGCACACAGACTACCGCCCTTCAGAGAAGAAGAGGAGGGTTTCCACGCCCCAGAGATTCACGTCAGACAAGCATTCAGGGCACTCTGGCAATGATGGCGTTGGATTATGGCCCTGGCTCAAGCAGAACGGAAGACTAGCACTGCGTTTATTAGCCAAGGCATCCTTGTTTTCGACACGCCTTCTCAGACCTGAGGGAATGATTTAGCTAAGAAGATGAGAGTTACAATAATATAGAAATATTATTAGAAATATAGACATATATATGGAAATATAGAATATATATAGAGAGAAGTATATATAGAAATATAGAAATATATATAGAAATATCATATAGAAATATAGAGAGAAGTAATACTTTATAATACATTATTATATGTTATATATATTCAGCAATAGATAGTAATGTTATAAGAAATATTATTAAAATAATAAAATAAGAAATACTAAAATACTGTAATCAGAATTATTTATTCCACGTTGTAGACAATTATAGCTACAAACATCTCAGCCTCGGCCATATCAGTCAACAGAACTGGTCTACTCTGGCCTCAAATCGGGAGGCCTGGAGACACACCATCTCTAATGCTGCTGTTTCCTTTGAGAACGCACGCAGAATCACTCTCGAGGAGAAAAGACAAGGCAGAAAGAATCATGTCTTGCAGAATATACCACCTAGGGAGTCTTTCTGCTGTGCCTTTTGCAATCGGATATGTCTCTCTCGCATTGGCCTCCTAAGCCACCAGCGTGCTTGTAACAAATGTGGATAGAGCCTTCTGAAATCTTCGTTCGAGAAGCCCAGCCACGATGATGTGTTTAAGACGGGTGTTCCATAATTTAGTGTTCTCACTGAAACCATGCAAATCGTGCGCCACTCGCTCACTTCCCACTCCTCCTTTCCTTCCCACTCCCCCTCCATCCTGAGGCAGGCTGGACGGGAGAATTGGAGGCACAAAAGGTAAAGATCGCAGGCTGAGATAAGAACAACTTACTGGAAAGGGCAATGAAATAAGAAAACAGTACAGCAACAGAACAGTAACAGAAACAATCCTAATAACAGAGTGTACAAGGGAGGCAAATGACTCACACGTGATTGCTCACCAGTTGGTGCCCAACTTTGCCACCACGCACACAACCTGGAAGAGACCCCTTCCCCCATCCTTGACAAAATGAGGAATAACCTCTATGTCCTGGCTGTGCCCCCTCCTGGATACTGCCCAAATTAACACTGTCCTGACCAGAAGCAGGACAATCACCTTCAGGATGTGCAGCACAGCTTTCGGGTCTGCACCGGAGGCACTGGATCCCTCCATGCCAGGGAGGGGAGACATCAGAGATGAGCAGACTTTGGGAATCCCTCACCTCTCACTCCGGCCCATTTTTTCTCATTTTATGGGATGGAAGAATACATACCCAACTCCTCCCAGTGTCCTTCTCACTGGAAATCCCCTGAGCTTTGATTCCTTTGCTGACATGCTGCTTCCTCTGGGAAAAGCAGCCAGAAAACCCAAGGCCATTGCTTTGAGGGAAGGTCTTTCTTAGAACACTTTTCCTGAAGTGCACCCAGGAAGGCTGGGCTGCAGCAGCACATGGCCCCCATGGCTTTGCTACATCTCATCCAGAACACCTGGAAGCCCTTCTCTCACCATCCAGCCGCTCCCCTGCCCTGTCTTCCCCACCCCACAGGGATGCTGCCGAGGAGTTAACAAACTTCACAGTTCAATCCTGATAGCCCACTGCTGACTGGGATGGGGGGAGACCAGGGGCACTTTTGGCCCCCATCAGCACCAGCTCTTGGGACAGCCAGGCTCTCTCCTGACATGTGGGCTCATCTCTGCAGCTTTGCTGTCCTCCACAGGGCGTTGGCTGAAAAAAATCATCTTCTAGAAAAGATATATGACACCAGCCCAGGGGTCAGCAGCACCACATGAGAGCTTGGCAAGATGCCCTGAGGACAGCCAGGCCAGGCAGAGAGAGGTGGAAGGACCACAGGGGCTCTCTGAAGCAGCCACATTGTACAACAGAGACAATGAGGCTAAATAAACACTGGGCTGAAAGATGAGAGTGCTCTTACAAGGGAAATTCACAGCTGCTGTACAGGCCTGGGGCTCTTGCTGGAAAGCTTCAGTCTCTGGGCTCCCGGTGCCCAAAGGCATTGCAGATAACTCCTTCTCAAGCAATGGCAGGGAGCAGGGTGGAGAAGTCAAGGATGAGGCAGATCAGAAAGACTGGGGCAGCACAAAGAGATCTACAAGGGACAGAGACAGCATCTGAAAGGCACTCCTTGCTGACCTAGGAGCTGGTGCCGTGGGCTCTACAACGGCTGCCTGCAGTCAGCTTGGAAGCTCTGGCAGTTTTAACAGGAGGTTTGTCTGCAAACAAGATGCAGAGACGTTACGATGATGGATGTGGGTATATTCCTGACCTAGGCTCTCCAGAGGGAGATTCGCTGTCTCCTCATGGGCCATAGAGGCTTTTAATATGGGATGAACTTCACTTGATGAACTCCCCAAGCTCATGTCCAACCTGTTCCATGGCCTCTGACTGCGATCTGCTGTCCACCTAGCTTCATCCCCCCTCACAACCCTGGGGACTCCTTGGAGATGAAGGGCTGCTGTGCCAGCACCTACTGCTCCAGGAAGGGAGTGCAAGGGGAAGATGCTACACTCGCAGGTGCAAAGAAGGTTCATTTTGCCATAGGATCCCAGGAGGTCACCATGCACATCGTCAATGGGGTCTGAAAAAAGAAAACTTACAGATGTTGAGGCAGCTGAGCTCATCAAGCACATGTAGAAAAGCTCCTGATTTCAGTATGGCTGGCTCTTTTGAAATGCCCCAGGAAGGAAGATTTGGTCTCAGGCATCATCAACCCCATTGGCCAGTCTAGACAGAACTGCCTGGACTTGAATCAGAAGTTTGTGGATAAGAGATTTAGCTTCATTTAGCTAGAAATGGGATATCTCTCTCCAGTGAGCCAGCTGCTTGCCATTCCGTTAGTCCCTGACCACAAGCAGCACTGAATCTGTGATCTCTCCCCCTCCAGTTTCTCAGAGTCCCTGGGTAACCCTGAAAGCACTGCTTCAGTATCAGCTTCTGCAAGAGGCCTTCCAAAAAGCAACTAGGGGATTAGGTGAGGGGAAGAACCAGAAAATCGCACACATTCTTCCCTGGAGTCGTGAAAGACAATAAGAAAGAAATACAAGACCCCCAAAAGCAAGTCCACTTGATGGGAGCGGCAGGGGAGCATCTCTGGTTCAGTAGTGATACGACGCACTCAACTGCAGCTTGCAGACAAGAATCCTGAAACATTCCAGTAGCCAAGATTGCCACCTGATCCCAAGGTCCCCTGTCCTCTGCCCCATGCATTTCCACGGGACCAAAGCCCCTATGCACAGCAAAAGGAAAGTATGGGAATGTACACACATGGTAACTTGCTCCTGGCCTTTTCAGCCTATGGAGGAAGACAACTTCCCTCATTAGAAAATGAAGCAGGTCTGAGCTGGACTTTCTCAAAACACTCTAAAGCCAGAGGCAGGTTTCTCCCACAAGCGACAGCAGTGCCCTCCTCCTGCCCATGTTGTTTGGGAAATGGCACAAGAACCAGGAGAATCCCAGAGAGATTCACACCTTCCGAGACACCAGTGAGTGCAGCCCCTCCTGACATCATCTGGGCAGAAGCCTCCAGCCCTTGGGATGACTTTGCCTCCTAACAGAGGTGCCAGAGCATCTGATCTGGATTTACCAGGCCTGCCTTAGTACCATGCCACAATAATTGTCGCAGCATCCCAGCCTTTCCTTGCTCGAGCCAGTCTGTTTATAGGTTGTTTGGATCTCCACCTCCACATTGCAGGGGGATTGAACACCACTGATCACATCCACTTCTACCTCTGACCTGAAGGGAGAGGAAGATTTCCCCGTTTGCTGTTGTGGCAAGTGGCGCCTCTCTGCAAGAGATTTCATCTCCTGCTCGGGGCCCCTCTGCACTGGCCAGGCTCACTCCATGCTGCTGGACCTCTCCCAGCCCCTCTAAGCAGGGCTCCGGTCAAGTCTTCGTAACAACTCCCCATTCCTCAGAATAGCTTGGCACTCCTGTAGCAGTTTGGGTGGGGAATGCCAAACTCACAGCAACCAATGGCTCTGTCCAATCACCTGAGGAGTAGCAGGTACCACCCAGTGCGGAGGTCAGCGCTTGAATAAAGACCTCCCCAACTCTTCTGGGTGCAGCTGGTAAGGTGATTGCGTTATAAAAGTAGCGGGGCAACTGAACTGCTTAAAGGGAGGAACAAAAGGGCACAAAAAGCACTGCGCAAAATGGCTCCAGCCTTAAATAACGTGGGTAAGGAAGGCACTGGAACAGAAGATGGGGTTTAGGCGGAGCATGCAAATTACAACCAATCGTAGGAGATAGGGGCTGAACATAACCCTATACGGTACTGCGTCAAGTATCAACCAATGAAAGGACAGAACATACGCACAGTACAATACAATACAACAACTTATATGCAAAATCTACAATTTCCTTATTAATTACACATTTTTAGACTGCCACAACCCAGCCTGCCCCATGCAGAGCCCTGGGGGTGGCTCCTGCTACACCCAATGCCAGAAGAACACCACAGGAGACCCTGGGGAGGGAAGAAGGGAAGGAAAGAAGGAAATCTCAGTGCTATGGATCTGGAGCAGCTGGGGGAACTCCAGTGCCTCCCAAGACGCCCTGTCAGACACGTGAGGAACTGCAGAGTCGAGAGCTCTCCCCACGCACCCCTACGGCCCGCTCCGAAATCAATACCATTGACTGCCCATGGAAGGTCCCCTTCAGAGTAGCGACACGATCCCCGTAGCCCCTTGCTCTGGATTCCCCCGCCCATTCCTGACCTCACCCCTTTGTGCCCAGAGCCCACAAGCTTTGAGCTACAGGGAGCAGAGGGGCTCTGTTGCCACCCTGTCAGGCGGCGTCAGCTGTAGAACAGCTCCAGTGGCCAAGTGCAGGGCTGAGCTCTCCATGGGACTGTGTCTGGCTTCAGGCAGTTTTCTGACAGGGAATGGGACTATTCTAGCCCAAAGGGAGCAATCAGGATCCAACATCTGCTTTGTTTAAGGCTATCAGGAGCCTTCTTGGTCACTTATCCTTTGATTTTTGTCCAAATCTTGAAGTGGTTTTGATGAGGTACAACAATGAGGTGCAGAAAGCATGCCTTCCTCCCCCATAGACACGGTTTCCCCTCCGATCAGGGGGATCAGACCAAACCTCTGGTGGGAGCTGTTTTATTAAGCTTGTCAGACCTTGAACATCAGGGGAGCTGTGTACAGCTCGTGGCAGCAGGTGCTGGGGCCTTGGCCAGTGTCACCTGGAAGGGGAAAGGAGGAAAGGGGACCAGCACGGATCCCTGCTGCCCTGCATATCCCCTGAGCCAAGGGACACTTATGGACAGTTGTTCTGCACCTCCCCCTGTCCCCTTTTGGTCAGGGCTATCACCTGACACTGCGGTGACAGACGGGTTCATCAGGATATCCTTGGCAGAATGATGACGGCACTGAGTCATAGTGTAGTGGTTTGGACTTTGTTTTCCCCCAGAGGCTAAAGAAAAGTGGTAGATCCCAAGGGGTGGAAACCCTTGGAAATTTTGAAGTTCTGCCCAATGGGCGCTCCTGCAAAAATGTAAACATATCACAACCAGACCGGAAGAGATGAGTTGTAGTTTTGGTTGTTGTAGGAGAGGTGGCCATGTTGTAGAGCCACGAGGAAGGGGCTCTGAGCCCCTTGGGGCCTCTGGGGCCTCCCAGCCCTTGGCTGGGGGGCTGCAGGGACCTGGAACAGCATAAAGCTGGGCTAGGTGCCTGTAGTTATGCTGGGAGATGTTTTCTCCATGGACGCAGAGCAGCAGCCGACGCTGACCAGAGAAACGGTGGCAGAGAGCCAGAGATAAGGACCTGAACCAGAGGAGCAGCAGAAACAACATGCAGCACCACAGAGAAGACTCCTGGAAAGGGAGGAGAAAGAGAGCCAGCAGCTGAGACACAGAGTTTGGGGTAAGACTGTACCAGATTCCCCAAAACTCCCTTGGAGACCCTCTTGGAGAAGAGGCACATAGACTCCTATTAAGGAGAAAAGTTTTAGACATGCAGCACCAGAGAGAGAGGAGCTAAGAAGCTCAAAAGAGCGTCCTGGAGCTGGACTGGGACGGCCAGATGGAATGCAGGGGGAGTTGACCTTGGCTCCCCCCTTGCACTGCTGCCACGGTGGCAGCCTGAGAGACAGGGCACAGAGGCCCTGCAAGAGATACCAGACCGTCACGAAGACCCCCCTGTGTCTCGTGATATGACCGTGGTGAAACGACCTTGTCTGGGGTTACGAAGCCCACGGAAGACCCCTTTGCCTGTGTCAAGGGGGCCGAGGGAGAGTTTGGATACCTCCCATGTGAGTGCTGGCAGAAAGCCAGCTATCAGCTGCTGCATGTGGAGAAGACAGACAGACTGCTGCCTCAGAAGATGCTGCTGCTTAAGGACTAGAAGGGATCTGTCCTTCTTTCCCTCCTGGACTTTTATTTGGAGGGGAGAAGAGATCTGGTCCATTGTAAATACTATATGTCATGGTAGAGATAGTTGTGATCATGTGTATAATGTGATGTTATATTTATTTGTACAGTCACTGTAATATATTCCCTTTCCCCCACTTTGAGTCTGGTGTGTTTTGTCTGGAAAAACCCATCTCACATTAGGTTGAGATGTGGGAGGGGGGATGGAGCTAGGGGATTGGATTTTGGGACTATCTCAAACCATGACATAAATGGTAGCAGAGGATGGTTGCGAGCCATCGGGGGAAAGAGATAAGAGCCATGATGCTTGTGGTAACAGAAAGAGTTTTCCAGACAAAACACAGACTGTACCATTGTAGAGTAAGTGTAAGGCTATAGTAATGTAAGTTAAGTATTAAGAGTAGAGTTAAGTTTGTGATAATGCTGTATTGATGTGTAGTAGAGAGATTTTGGTTATATTTTAGTTTGTTGAAGATTGCATGTTGATTAGAGTTTTTTTTTTTAAGTTGTTGTGATATGTTGACAATTTCGCAGGAGCGAGGGGTGGAGTGTTGTTGTGGTTTGGACCTTGTTTTCCCCCAGAGGCTGAGAAAAGTGGTAGATCCCAAGGGGTGGAAACCCCTAGAAGTTTTGAAGTTCTGCCCAATAGGCGCTCCTGCAAAAATGTAAACATATCACAACCAGACCGGAAGAGATGAGTTGTAGTTTGGTTGTTGTAGGAGAGGTGGCCATGTTGTGAGCCACGAGGTAGGGGCTCTGAGCCCCTTGGGGCCTCTGGGGCCTCCCAGCCCTTGGCTGGGGGGCTGCAGGGACCTGGAACAGCATAAAGCTGGGCTAGGTGCCTGTAGTTATGCCGGGAGATGTTTTTTCTCCATGGGCGCAGAGCAGCAGCCGACGCTGACCAGAGAAACGGTGGCAGAGAGCCAGAGATAAGGACCTGAACTGAAGGAGCAGCAGAAACAACATGCAGCACCAGAGAAAGGACTCCTGGAAAGGGAGGAGAAAGAGAGCCAGCAGCTGAGACACAGAGTTTGGGGTAAGACTGTACCAGATTCCCCAAAACTCCCTTGGAGACCCTCTTGGAGAAGAGGCACATAGACTCCTATTAAGGAGAAAAGTTTTAGACATGCAGCACCGGAGAGAGAGGAGCTCAGAAGCTCAAAAGAGCGTCCTGGAGCTGGACTGGGACGGCCAGATGGAATGCAGGGGGAGCTGACCTTGGCTCCCCCCTCGCACTGCTGCCACGGTGGCAGCCTGAGAGACAGGGCACAGAGGCCCTGCAAGAGATACCAGACCGTCACGAAGACCCCCCTGTGTCTCATGATATGACGTGGTGAAACGACCTTGTCTGGGGTTACGAAGCCCACGGAAGACCCCTTTGCCTGTGTCAAGGGGGCCGAGGGAGAGTTTGGATACCTCCCATGTGAGTGCTGGCAGAAAGCCAGCTATCAGCTGCTGCATGTGGAGAAGACAGACAGACTGCTGCCTCAGAAGATGCTGCTGCTTAAGGACTGGAAGGGATCTGTCCTTCTTTCCCTCCTGGACTTTTATTTGGAGGGGAGAAGAGATCTGGTCCATTGTAAATACTATATGTCATGGTAGAGATAGTTGTGATCATGTGTATAATGTGATGTTATATTTATTTGTACAGTCATTGTAATATATTCCCTTTCCCCCACTTTGAGTCTGGTGTGTTTTGTCTGGAAAAGCCCATCTCACATTAGGTTGAGATGTGGGAGGGGGATGGAGCTAGGGAATTGGATTTTTTGGGGCTATCTCAAACCATGACACATAGTTACAATTAAAGCTTCATTTTTTTTAACATCATGGTATGATCACTATAGCCCAGAATACCATGATTTGAGTAGCACAAGATTTCTATAAGCAGCACCAGCATAGCAAGATTTTGTAAGCCCTTTAGCACCGAATTGTATAGCACAGCTCAGCTTAGGATGCCTGATCACCTGGACCTGATCACTCTGCAGGCCAGGGCACATCCTAATCCTTGGTTTGTCATGTCAATATAACAATCTTAATCTAGACTTGAAACACGTTAACAGAACAGGAGTGGCCCTTTCAGGGGAGAAGAGTCTGTTTGGTATTAAGATGGGGCTCTGTGTGCTGCTGTGCTGCCCTGTGCTGCTGTGAGGCCATCCCAGCCTGGCAGGCAGGTGCCTGTGACCTGCAAGGCCTGTGAGGAGCAAAGGAGTCGGCCTGGGGCCTGGAAATGGGAAGGCTGATAGGGAGGGGGAGAAGGGGTCTTCCTGGCGCACTGGACCTTCAGGGACTGACGATGAGGGCAAAGGGGACTCATGTAGGACCAGCTTGGTCACAGAGCACAGCTGTTTCTGTCCTAAAATGCCCCCATATGAGCAGGAGGCAGGAGCAGAGGCACTGTTCACGAGTGCCATTGTTGATTGTCTTCATCAGAGAGCTCCTGAAGTGCTGCTGGAGGGACGGTAATACAGGACCTGGACATCAGGTTAGGGCAGGGGCATAAAAAGGTCACCTGAGAGGTGTAATGCAGGAGTAAATGCAGATCCTTTGTCTGGGTAAGGGATACAAGGAGCCTCCCCAAGGATGACAGGGATAAAACCAGCTGCTGCAAGACGTGATGAAAAAAGCCATCCAAGCAAAGTCATGCCCGAGCTGGATGCCCCAAGTCTAAAAGAAGAAACACCTCAGAGTGGAGCAGGAGCCATATGAACTGTGCTGAGCTGGGCAGGAGTGAAACCACCCGTCCTGAGAAGAACTGAGTAAAACTTGATGCCCCATTCCAGGCAGGGGCCAAACCAGCCAGGTCAAGTGTTGTTAAATAGCAACCAGCTGCATCCTTGGCGCATGAGAAACACTATCTGCCTGCTGAGCAGAGGTTACACCAGGTGTCCAGAGGACTGCCTGTTGCTAAACACCTCTGAAACTGTCGGGATAAATAGGACCCTCTAACAAATTGGCTTTTTAGTGTTAGAAAGCAAGGGATTACTTTTATTTGCAGCCCTGCGTGTGCACGTGGCTGACAAAAATCCTGCCTCCGTACTGACAGCAAGACATGGCTTTTCACCTATTTATACAGATTTGGCAAACAAAGAAATTAATGTTCATTGCTTCCAAATTACATCACTCACTCCCTTTCATTAATTAGTATTCTATGTGGGATTGGTTATTAATTTCTCACTTTCTACTGTAATAACTTCATATCTTTAATCTTTTTTGTATATTTTCCCTCCCCTAGGGATTTTCTGACACAAATGCTGAGCCTTTGTTAGTCTTCTTCTTTAGCTGCTGGTCTCTGCAGAAGGTCCTTGTAGTCCATAAATCTTGTGTTCCAGATCTCCTCCTTCAACAGGACATCTTTCTCTGACAGGCTTTCTCCACTGAAGCATAACAGGGTTAACTTCAACAAAACTTACAGTTTTAGGACTTTTCCCAGGCTGTGTTCTCCCAAAGGAGCTTATGACAATTTTTACTCCATGCTGGCTAAAGTTGATTTAAGGCTGAACGCACCGCCTATGATGTGTGTTAAAAACAACTAATCAAAAAGTTAATTAGGAACACTAAAAAAATTAGAAAAGTTTTATGATTTCCAACAAGCCCAAAACAACATAGGCCAAGTGCAGCAGGGACAGAACTGTCTCTATCCATTGATGCCAGGAAAAGGCAACAGCAGTAAAACTCAACAGCCACAGGTGCTATTAAGCCTGTATTTGTTTATTTCGGCGCCGGACGTGCAGGGGATAGCTCCGCCTAACACGCGCGTGCCCTCACCATCCAGAGTGGGAGTCTGGCTAAAGCTGCGGCTGATCAAAACCTAACCAACCCTAGCGGCAGGAGTAAATGGGAAGCTGCTAAAAAGCCATCCCGGAACGTTTTCAGAGCTTGAGGACAAGACAGCAGCTGGGCGGGGGCCAGCAGCCAGCCAAGGTCCTCCCAGCGCAGCCTCTGAAGGGTTCCTTTGGCAGTCCCAGTTCAGGGTCAGCCCATGGTTGTACCCTGGGGGCAGATGAAATTAATTGGAAATGAACCCATAAGAGTCCAGGTGCTTTGCTAAGAGTCTCACTGATAGGAGTGGCAGTGAAACCCTCAGCGTCTTGGGGGCCAGAAAAGCTGTGACCTGGCTCAGTTACAGCCCTGAGCAGGCTTTTACTCCTCAGGCCGTGTGGCTCAGGGAAGGTGTGGGAGCTCTGTCAGAGGATGACGAGCCCTTTGCCACCAGCACGGGGGGAGGTCCAGTGGCTTCCACCTGGCGGACGTGCCATGTGGGTTCCTGTGCCCAAGAACCATGTGGTTCCATGTGGTTCCATGGGGTTCCATGTGACCCCATGTCACAAAGGGGCAGAGATGTGGCACCCATCCGGTATCCTGAGGAGCGCGCCAACGAAAATCAGTTGGACAGAGTTGGCCTTCGGGATAACTCAGCTCCTTCCTTTGCTACTTGTGTGCCTGCCTTTTTTGGATGGTTTATTGCTTACTGACCATTTCTCCTCAACTTTCCTCCTCTTTCAAAGGTAATGCTTTGACTTTTGGCCCAGATCATAGAGCAGGGTATATGGGATAAAAGTATAGGCTGATTTATACCTTCCTAGCTGTAGGTTGAGCTGTTACAACTTTTATAGGCTGGCCAGGTATGACCTAGGCTAGAATTCCAGTTTGCTGATTCTTGGTTTTTTTTCCATAGCCTAGGATAGGTAAGCAGGGAGGTGACTGTAGTCTGAGGGGATGGGCTCAGCCCACCTTGATTGCTGTGGGAGGGAGGGAGGCAGAAAAAGGAGAGCAGCAAAGGCAGCAGTTAAAGTAGTGGCTGAAAGACGGTCACTCCTAGGAGGTGGGAAAGCCAGAGGGCTCTGTTGCTGAAGCAGTGTCAGGAGAGCAGCAGGGCCTCTTCAGAGAAGGTAACGTCCATTGGAGCATTTCAAAAGGGCCTTTGAACCCGCTGTGAGTTGGTGCCCCGCGCCTGATCATAAGGGCGTGAGCTGCAGCTCAGCAGCAGTTACGAGCACCACTGAAAGACTTGGTGGGGGATGCCGTTCTGCGTTTATTTAGAGTTTTGATACTTTCGGTGAGCTACAGTAATTTCTTTGCAACTAGGTGACGGGATTGGTGCTGTTCTCTTTCTGGAGACAAAGACATCCTTGGTCATCTAAAGCATTGCACTCTCTTCCTGAGAGAGGCAATGGCCACAGCGGGGAACAACTCCTGTGAGTAATAGCTTCACCAGCAGGTTTGGACTTTGTGAACTGCCACAGGCAACTGACATGGCTGGTGGTCAAATCCCAGAATGATGTGCTCCCAACCTAGAGTGATCTCTGGGATGTTTCCTGAGAGCAGTCAAACTGACCCCCGTGTTTACAATTAGACCCAGGAAAACACCTTTTGTCGCTCCTCTGACACTAGGTACAAGACTTTGAAAGCTGCCATTGCTCATAGAGAGGTCTGCCATCCTTTGGGTTACCTTCCGTGCTCAGTATTTACTTGTTTTCAACAAGTTACAATCAGGAAAAGGGATGGCTTCACTGATAACCCAGTCTAGAACTCTACTGAGAAAGGAAGGTAGCCTGCGGCCCAGAAATCAGATTGTGGGTTTGTTGGACTCTCAGCAACGTAAACAGGGGAATGGATTTTTCCAAAACAGTAAATTTAAATGGCACTGTTTAAGCTTCCCCTGATGTTGTTGGGTTGGCAGTTGAAGCAGATGGTCCTGAGTGTTCCTGTAGAGACCTCACTGTTTAAATATGCCTTTGTGCCTCATTTCATCTCTTTTCAAATGGAATTTCCCTGCAGTCATTGCCGAGGGAATGACTCCGCCACAAAGGATCCTCTTTCCCCCAGAGAAGATTTGCATGGTCTGGCAGCAAAGACAGAGTGCTGGAGCAGGACTCCTCAATGTGGGCAACACATGCTTCCTTAATGCTGTCCTGCAATGCCTGACATACACCCCGCCGCTGGCCAACTATCTGCTCTCCCGGGAGCACAGCCAGGCCTGTGAGTACTCTTAGGGACATCTCCCTGTGAATCTGTTCATCAAATCCCAAGGATTCCCAGAACCTGAAATTTGATTTAGGAGAAAAGCAGCCCTTTGTCAGCCCCAGAACTTGTGTTCTTTGTACACTCAGGAGCCACCTGTCCTATCCAGCTGTCTTATTCTTCATGAAGGCACATCTTTCTAGCTCTGGGTCTCTATTCCTGCAAGTTAAAACCTCAGTTTAGCATTCCTCTGAAGAACATTTTCTATGCACTAAAACGTCCCGTGCTTGTTGAAACACTGGGAGGAGTGGCATATTGCACAGGAGTGGGAGTGGAAGAAGAGGAGTATTCCACCACTAGGGATATTTTGCTAACCAGAGGACCTTCTCTCCCTCCCTCCTCAGGTCGCCAACAAGGCTTCTGCATGATGTGCATCATGGAAGCGCATGTTAACAAGGTCCTGCGTTCAGTCAGTGCCATCCTGCCTTGGGCTGTTCTCAGGGCTTTCAGATGTATGTGATTTCAGGTTCTTTGACAGGTTTTCTTCCCTTCCCGTAGGAGACAACTACTAACTTCCTGTTTCTTAGTCATAGGAGAACATTTTCAGCTTGGCAGGGAGGAAGATGCCCATGACTTCTTATGCTGTACTGTCAATGCCATGCAGAGAGCTTGTCTGAGTGCAAGCGACGAGTAAGCACAAGCAAGTTACCTTTACAAAGTTCTGAGCCCTTTGGACTCCTTGATGTGGCCTCATCAAGGAAAACCTACAGCCGGGGCTTGGAGGAAGTAATGCTCTGTCTTACGACTTGTTTCCAGTTTGGACATATCATCTCAATCTACTACCATTGTCCATCAAATATTTGGAGGCTTTCTGAGATCCAGAGGTATGTTTCTACAACAGCTGCTCTCCTTGGCACTGCCTGTGCCCTTCTGTCTGCCTGTGCCCAACAGCTGGCCCTGGGACTAGCAGGACAGGTACAATGGACACAAAGCAGTACCATCGTTCAGCTCACCATTGCTCGGCATTTTGATTTTTCCTTCCAGTCATCTGCTTCAGCTGCAAAGCCATTTCTGATTCCTATGAGGCCTTCCTGGATGTCCCCTTGGATATCAAAGTAAGAGGTTTTGCAGTTGTGCTTCAAGACATGGCGAGGCTTTTCAGAGTCCACACATTTGTCCTGAAAGCATATACTGTGAACACAAGAGGTCTTGGTCGTGGATGGGAAGGGGAAGGGATGTTGTCCTCCTGCAGAGGCCATGGCACTGGTCTCTCTGTAGGTGCTGGCTTGAAGCTGGACAAGCAGCCATAATGCGCTCTGCACCCTTGACATAGCCTCCTCCTTCTTTCCTTTGCCCTCCTTCAACACCTGTCTGGCTTCCAGGCTGATGGGTTGGATTGTTTTCACTACTGATGACCCTACATAACATCAGTAGCTCAATGGCAGGTGATACAGAGAGGGAGCTCTTGATTGCCCCTGAGAACCTCTGGGACAGGGGAAATGTTCAGCACCACACTCTCTTTCTGGCTCCTTCTGGATACAGCTTGCAGATTCATGGCGGGTCTCCTCAGCATCAGCTACAGGGGTTTTCTTGTCAGCTCCTGGAAAATGTTTGGGCCAGGGCATTTGCTGTAGCTCAGTGCACCAATTTCTCAATTCTCCAGGCAGCCTCATCCCTCACTGCAGCTCTGGAGGACTTTGTAACGCCTGAGCACCTGGATGGGGAAAACTGCTTTAAATGTAGCAAGTAAGATGATTACTAACAACATATTAACACGAGACTCTGTGTGAGGGGGCTACAAGTCATTGAGCAGAAGTCATCTTCTCGTGGAAGTTTACTGCACACTGATGAGACACAGTTTTGTTTGTCTGGTTTTTTGGGGGAGGGGGGTTGGGGTTTTTTCTTTGTTTGTTTGTTTGTTTGTTTGTTTTAAATATGGCACCGAATTGCCTTAAAATAGCATAAGGATGCACGAGACAAGAAAGGTTGTCTGACTGCCTTGGTGGAAGATAGGGTGCATTTCAGCGCTGTGCTCTGTGCTTGGTTTCAAGGTGTGAGAAGAATGTTGCCGCCACTAAGAGGTTCACTGTCCACTGTGCACCCAAGGTTCTCACTGTGTGTCTGAAGAGGTTTGACTGCTTCACTGGTGGCAAGATCAGCAAGGTGTGTACACTATTGGTGTGCAGCTTTCTCTTCAAGAAGCAGATTTCCTAAAGCAGTATGCTTGTCACAAGCTGCTTGTGTTGGGTTTTTTGGGGTCCCTTCTGGGGAGTGGAAAGTTCCTGTGGGAAGACAGGCAAGCACTGTGCTCTGATAGGGCTGCTTTGACTGAGAAGGGTTTCCTGCCACCCAAACGATGTTATGTTGCTTTATGGAAAACCAAGTGCTCATGAGCCCCAGAGATGTATTGATACCCCTGGACTGGCCCCTGCCCTTGGTAGGCTATTTCATGTCACAGACCAGGGTCATTTCTGAGCCCTCTTGGTCTCTCCATAGGTTGTAGAGTATCCGGAGTACTTGGATCTTCGCCCATACATGTCTCAGGCAGATGGAGAAGCACTCCTCTACTCCTTATATGCTGTCCTGGTGCACAGTGGTGTCAGCTGTCATGGAGGACACTATTTCTGCTACACAAAGGTAAAAGAGCAACTTCCTTCCCAATGGGGAAAAATGTGTGCTGGGGAAGAGAAACTTTCCTGTCAGTGTTACTGACAGCCAAAGTTTTGGGGCAGAAGGCCTCCTTAGTGGTTGGACTGCATTTGTTTTGACATGCTCTCGGTTTGGCAGTTTCCTACCTGTGTTTTTGGAGAGAAACCATGGAGAGATCCTTGCCTTTTTTTTACAGGCCAGCAATGGATTGTGGTACCGGATGGACGATGAATCTGTGCAGCTGTGTTCCATTGACACAGTTCTCAGGCAGCAAGCCTACCTGCTGTTCTATGCCAGGTAATAACCAGGATTCAAATAGGTTCAGAATACATTTCCTTTGCCTCATTTGCAGTTGTGCTTCTCACCTTCCGGAGTGTTTTTCTCATCAAATGAAATTACTACCTGCATCATTCAGTGCTGTCAAATCTGAACTACTCCGTGTCTGTCCTTTACTGGGCTTCAGGCTGCGGCCCGGATGGAATCTGCTACTTGCCTGGTCTCTGATGTTGACTCTTGTAGATAAGAGGACTTAAAGAGGACCTCCAGGAAAGATGGGGAGGCACCATTTGTCAGGGAATGTAGTGACAGGATGAAGGCTATCAGTTTTCAGCTAACAGAGGGCAGGTTTACATTAGATATTGGGAAGGAATTCTTTGCTGTAAGGGTGCTGAGACACTGGTACAGGTTGCCACAGCATCTGTGGGTGCCCCATCCCTGGAAGTGTTCAAGGCCAGGTTGGACAGGGCTTGGAGAAACCTTGGAATAGTGGAGGGTGTTCCTGCCCACCACAGCGGGGTGGAACAAGATAAAGTTAAAGGTCCCTTGCAACCCAAACAAGTCTGTGAATTTAGGAAATGGAGGCTGTGGGAGGTATAGAGATGAGGTTTTTGTTGGGACAGAGGCAAACTTGGTGGGAAGACCCTAGCTGAGTTTCCCATTAGTGTCCTTGGTTAAGTCTTCTCTCTGTCATAGAAGCCTCTCTGAGAAAATGACTGAACCCCAGAGGAGGTTGCAACAACAGCTCTAAACTGAGATCCCTCTTTTGTTTTTCTCCAGATGCTCTGATCTGAGAATTGGAGAAAGGGCTTCTTCCTCACTGGCACCATCACATGCCCCTTCCTTCCTCAGTCAGTGTGTGGCCAGCAGCAAGCAGGCGGGCTCTGTTGGACCACAGGCTCTGACTGGTAGGACTAAGGTAACTTTGGGGTCATGGGTCAGGGCATCAGAGGAAGAGTGGATTTCTTTCTGGGATCTCAGCATTTCTCTTTTGCCCCTCACACACCGCACCTTTCTTCACAGCCACAACGCTGCTCCCTCTCAAAGCATCCCACCTGGATCCATCCCTTTTGTGCGCCTCTGGCCTTTTGGTCTTAGTAGCCCTCCAAAAGAGCCTTTTGGAGGCCCCAAACTGTCCTGTCCCAGAACTTGTAGGGGTTCCCCACTGCTCTGATCCTTTCAGGAGAAAAGGGCAGGAACTCTCCACAGCTCTCTTGGCAGGGCATGAAGGACACTGGCAGGGAGCGGTCCCGGAGCAGATTCCCTCTGTGGGGCAGGGATCTCCGCAGCTGCTCTGGGGACACCACAGACTATGAGGACGCTTCAGAGAGAAGAACTGGTCCTCCAAGTCGTGACCGTGGTCCTAGGGATAGCACAGCTGCAAGGCCTTCCAAGAGGATCTGCCGGTGGGCTCCCGCTCCCAGGGCTGCTCAGGAGCAAACCTTGCTGAGGCAGAGGGAGCCAAGCAGATCTGTGCGGGGAACTTACAACCTTGGCAGCCGGTTTGTGCAGTACACAGACTGTGACCGCTCACTGCGGAAGAGAAAGAGGGAGAGAACAAGTCCTGCACGTTGTGACCAAGTCTTAGTGAATACTGCAGTTCCAGGGCCCTCCAAAGCCAGCTCCAAGCAGGCTCTCATGCTCCGGGCTGCTCGGGAGCAAACCCGACAGAGGCAGAGAGAGCAGAGAAGATCAACATGGCGGGGCTGTGATTGCCACAGCCAGTTTGGGCAGCACACAGACTACCGCCCTTCAGAGAAGAAGAGGAGGGTTTCCACGCCCCAGAGATTCATGTCAGACAAGCATTCAGGGCACTCTGGCAATGATGGCGTTGGATTATGGCCCTGGCTCAAGCAGAACGGAAGACTAGCACTGCGTTTATTAGCCAAGGCATCCTTGTTTTCGATACGCCTTCTCAGACCTGAGTGAATGATTTAGCTAAGTAGATGATAGTTACAGTAATATAGAAATATTATTAGAAATATAGAAATATATATAGAAATATAGAATATATATATAGAGAAATATATATAGAAATATAGAATATATATATAGAAATATATATAGAAATATAGAAATATATATAGAAATATAATATAGAAGTAATATTTTACAATACATTATTTCATGTTATATATCTTCAGCAATAGATAGAAATAGTATAATAAATATTATTAAAATAATAAAATAGTAAATACTAAAATACTTTAAGCAGAGTTATTTATTCCACGTTGTAGATAATTATAGCTAGAAACATAGTGCAGTATTTGGAAGCAGTGTTGAAGCAATTATATTAAAGCTAAGAAAACAAATATTAAGTAGAGATTGTGCAGCACACAGACTACCGCCCTTCAGAGAAGAAGAGGAGGGTTTCCACGCCCCAGAGATTCACGTCAGACAAGCATTCAGGGCACTCTGGCAATGATGGCGTTGGATTATGGCCCTGGCTCAAGCAGAACGGAAGACTAGCACTGCGTTTATTAGCCAAGGCATCCTTGTTTTCGATACGCCTTCTCAGACCTGAGTGAATGATTTAGCTAAGTAGATGATAGTTACAGTAATATAGAAATATTATTAGAAATATAGAAATATATATAGAAATATAGAATATATATATAGAGAAATATATATAGAAATATAGAATATATATATAGAAATATATATAGAAATATAGAAATATATACAGAAATATAATATAGAAATATAGAAATATATATAGAAATATAATATGGAAATATATAGAGAAGTAATACTTTATTATACATTGTTACATGTTATATATCTTCAGCAATAGATAGTAATGTTATAATAAATGTTATTAAAATAATAAAATAATAAATACTAAAATACTGTAATCAGAATTATTTATTCCATGTTGTAGATAATTATAGCTACAAACATAGTGCAGTATTTGGAAGCAGTGTTGAAGCAATTATATTAAAGCTAAGAAAACAAATATTAAGTAGAGATTGATGGTACCCCTGCCAAGGGCCATGGGCAAATCGCTTTCTCTCAGGCTCAAGGAGTAACCTTGATGGCTGTCCCCACTCAAGGGAGGAACCCCCCCACACACTCCAAGACGGGGCTGTTAGAAGTCCCTCCCATTAAAATCTGGGAACAGGGCTTTTCTAGTGTAAAGTGACGGAGTGCCAGTCAAGTGTTGCTCAGGGCAGCTGTGCCAGCTGGAGCTGGATGCTCTGCCTAAGCAGGGATATAGCAGCTCCAGCTGTGTCTTGTTTATGACTTGTCAGTGATGGCTTGAGCAAGGATGGTCTGCTGATCACTGATAGGAGTGAGCAAGGAGGGTCTGCTGTTTTTAGTGTTGAAGAATGCTGAGACCAGCTTGGCCAAACTACCAGACCCACTACTGGAGCCCAAAATGTCAGGCAGGATAAATCAAACTCTCAAATACTATTTTTAGTACTAGGAAGCAGGTAATACTTTATTTCATGGGGGATCACTCCTCTAAAGATGCGCGTGCAAGTTCAAAACTTTTCACAATTTACACATTTTATCAAACAAAGAAATTAATGTTCATGGGCTATAAATGGCATCATTCAGTTCATTAATTAGTATTCTATCTTAGTTATTGATTTCTTGCTTCTCATGCTATTAGTCCATGTTTTAGGTGCTTTCATTATTTCTCCCAGATAGACAGGGTTTCAGTACAATTGCCAAATTGTCTTTGTTAGTTCCTTCTTTGTCTCAGGGTTCTGCAAAATTTATGTCCTTTTGGTACATAAATTCTGTATTTCTTGTGTCCCATTTCAGCACTATCTCTCTTCCCCAGGTCTGAGATCATTGAAGCATATCAAGGTTGATTATAGTTTTTTTAACAAAACTCAAAGTTTCAGTAATTTTCCCGAGCTGCATTCCCACTATAGAAGCTTATGATAAAACCTTACTAAATGCTGGCTATAGTGGGGTATCACAGGGTGGAAAATAAGAGTACTTAAAAAAATTAATTAGGACAGTTAAGTAAAATTACTGAGTAAGCCTGAAAACACATAATCTAAAGATGTATATGACTGATAGTCAATCACTTTATACAATAAAAGTCCAGTCCCACTTTTGCATACCAAGGACTTCTAGCATACCTCCCTAAGGTGTTTGAAGATCCTTCCTTTGAGTGGGGAAGCCCCTCAAGGTCACTCCTCAAGGCTGAGCAAAATAGATTTGCCCACGGTTGTTGGTAGGAGTGAGTAACATCGATCTCTAATAAGATCTAATCTCTTAATAACTGTTTTGCTAGCTTTAATAGAATTGCTTCAATATAATTGTTCGCTGACAAAGCTCCCCAGGAATGGGCTATGCCTTCTACTGGCAACATTCCATCCTGGGGCTCCAGGACTCCCTGGGCAGGTTGAAGGTCCGGATGCAGCCCAGTGCTGCGCTCAGCTCGGGCACCACTCTGGTGCGTGCTGCCCTCATGGAAGGCCCCATTCACTGGAGAAACAGGATCCCCATAGTCCCTCATCCTGGGCCTCCCCATCCCTGGCCTTACACCTTTGTGTCCAGGGCAGGCCCTGCTATGGAGAGCAGAGAGGCTCTGCTGCCACTCTGGGGGGGCCCATGAGCTGTGGAACAGCTCTAGTGGCCAAGTGCAGGGCTGAGCTCTCCATGGGACTGTGGCCTCAGGCAGATCCATTTTCCTTTCCTTGTCTCTTTTCCACTCATGTCCCAAGAGTGCAATTCAGGTATTAGTCAAGATATGATTTTCAAAGATCTTTAAAATCTGCTGCCTGTCCTTACTTTATCGTTAGTAAGTTTATTATAAGGTGTAGTGGTTTGGACTTTGATTTTCCCCAGAGGCTGAAAAGTGGTAGACCCCAAGGGGTGGAAACCTCTGGAAGTTTTGAAATTCTACCCAATGGGCGCTCCTGCAGAAATGTCAACATCTCACAAACTGACCGGAAGAGATGAGTTGTAGTTTTGGTTGTTGTAGAAGTGGTGGCCATGTTGTAGAGCCACGAGGAAGGGGCTCTAAGCCCCTTGGGGCCTCTGGCCCCCTCCCAGCCCCTGGCTGGGGGGCTGCAGGGACCTGGAACAGCATAAAGCTGGGCTAGGTGCCTGTAGTTATGCCGGGAGAATGTTTTCTCCATGGGTGCAGAACAGCAGCAGGCACTGACCAGAGAAACGGTGGCAGAGAGCCAGAGATAAGGACCTGAACTGAAGGAGCAGCAGAAGAAACATGCAGCACTGCAGAGAAGACTCCTGGAAGACAGAGCCGGGAGAAAGAGAGCCAGGAGCTGAGAGACAGAGTTTGGGGTAAGACTGTACCAGCCCCTCAAACTCCTTTGAGACCTCCGAGAAAGGAGGAGTAGATGGACTCCTATTAAGGAGAAAAGTTTTAGACATGCGGCACCGGAGAGAGAGGAGCTAAGAAGCTCAGGGCGTCCCGGAGCTGGACCGGGACGGCCAGATGGAATGCGGGGGGAGTTGACCTTGGCTCCCCCCCCTTGCACTGCTGCCACGGTGGCAGCCTGAGAGACAGAGCACGGAGCTCTGCAAACGGGAATTTGAATCCCCTGAGGAAGGGACTTTCACAAAGATGCCCCGGCATTTCGTGATATGCCTGTGGTGATGCGAGTCTTGTCCCTGCTGGCAGTCCACAGGTGAGGCCTTCGCTTGGACCGAAGGAGAGCCGAGGGGCTTGGAGACCCCCTTGCGTATGTTGAACAGAGATCCCAGCCACAACAACCCAGTTACTGCTGCATGGAGGACAGAAGAGGAGCTACTGCTTAAGGACTGGAAGGGATCTGTCCTTCTTTCCCTCCTGGACTTTTATTTGGAGGGGAGAAGAGATCTGGTCCATTGTAAATACTATATGTCATGGTAGAGATAGTTGTGATCATGTGTATAATGTGATATGGTATTTATTTGTACAGTCATTGTAATATATTCCCTTCCCCCCACTTTGTGTCTGGTGTGTTTCGTCTGGAAAAACCCATCTCACATTAGGTTGAGATGTGGGAGGGGGGATGGAACTAGGGAATTGGATTTTGGGGCTATCTCAAACCATGACATAAGGAAATTTCTACTGAAGAATCAAACCTAACTTTCTCACTACATGGGACAAGAATTAGATTTCCCATTTTATACTAATGCCCAGTACTTGGAAGAAAAAGGTTTCCTGGTTCTTATTTGCTCTGATTTTGATTTGGTTATCCACTAGTAGAAAGGAACAAACAGGCTGCCTACCTACTGTACTGCAGTAACTTATTTTACACCCCAGATATTTATGTCTATTTATTTATAAAAATCTGATGATACTCACTGCACTGGAAATATTTAGACCTGACAAAGCAAGGCAATGACATTCAATATTTATCTATAAGAAATATCTCTAATATTCTGGGCCGTTGATAAGACCTATGAATCTCTCCTGTAAACTGTTCCAAAACAAAAGAATACTGTAATTCTGTGCTTTATGAATGCATTTCCTTTCTGTTTCCTTCTCTCCAGAAAGTAGTGCACCAACAAACATTTCATGGCACTGAACATCTCCCTGTTCCTCAGGGTGTAGATCATGGGGGTGATAAGGGGAAAAACCATGGTGTGGAACACAGCCACTACCTTGCCCAGAGGCAACATGTAGAAAGGCCAGCAGTAAATATATATATAGCTAGTACAAGCATAACAAAGACAATAATGATGTGGGTAGCGCAGGTAGTTGCTGCTTTGCTCTCCCCTCTGGAGATCGAGTGTTTTCAGGCAGATTAGTAGGACATTGTAGCAAATCAGCAGAAAAATGAAACATATAAAGATGACTAGGTCATTGTTGACAAACAGAATAAACTCCAATATGTAAGTGTTGGTACATTCTAACTTAATCACTTGTGTAACATCACAAAAGAAATTGTTGAGTTCATTTGGGCCACAGAAGGGAAGATGAACAACAAATACAACCTGGATGAATTTGTGAATCCAACAGCCCATGCTGTCCCCACCAAGACCCAAAAGAGTGTTTTCCTCATTAAGGTTGCGTAATGAAGACAGCCACAAATAGAATAGCAATGGAACAGGCTAAGGTCTCACTGGTTAGGAGAGAATTTTGCAGAAAAACATCTGGGGGCATCCAAGTGGACAAAGTGAATATGAATGAGCAAAATGCCTTTGCAGAAAAGGGCAGCTGTATCCTGGGCCATGCTAGCAGCAGTGATGCCACCATGACAAGTGAAGGGATTCTTTCCTTTTATTCAATACTTCTGAGATCTCATCTGAAGCATGGTGTCCTGTTTTTCTGCTCCCTAGAACGAAGAAGATACTCCTATACTTGAGTGAGTGCAGAGGAAGGCCATAAAGATGGTGAGGAGCTGGTGCACAAAATGCACAAGGGAAGACTGAGAAAGGTGTGTTTTGCGGGTTTGAAAGGAAAAGGCTCAGGGAGATTTTATCACAGAATCACAGAATATGCTGAGTTGGAAGGGACCCACAAGAACTATTGATTGAGTCCAGCTCCTGGCCATGCACAGGACCATCCTGAAGAGTTGGACCATGTGTCTGAGAGTATCATCTAAATGCTTCTTGAGCTCTCTCAGGCTTTGGGCTGTGACCACTGCCCTGAGGAGCCTATTCCTGCATCCAACCACCCTCTGGGTGAAGAACCTCTTTCTGGTATCCAATCTAAACTTTCCCTGACACAACTTCAGGCCATTCCCTAGGCTCCCGTTACTAGTCCTCACAGAGAAGAGATCAGTGTCTAGCCCTCCTCTTCCCCTCCCAAGGAAGCTGTAACTGCAATGACATCTCCCCTCAGTCTCCTCTTCTCCAGCTGAACAGACCAAGTGCCCTCAGCTGCTCCTCACATGGCTTCCCCTCAAGGCCCTTCCCCATCCTCGATGCCCTCCTTTGGATGCTGTCAAATGGCTTGATGTCTTTTTTTTATTGTGGTGCCCAAAACTGCCCCAATATTGCAGGTGAGGCCATCCCAGGTCAGAGCAGAGTGGGACAATCCCTCCCTGGACCAGCCAGTGATACCTGGCCTGATGCCCCCCAGGACACACGGTTGGCCCTCCTGGCTGCCAGAGCACTGTTGGCTCGTATTGAACTTGCCATCAACCAGGACCCTCAGGTCCCTTTCTGCAGCACTGCTTTCTCATTCCCCAGTCTCTCTGTGCATCCTGGGTTGCCCCATCCCTGCTGCAGAATCGATCACTTGCTGTTAAACATCATAGGGTTTGTGAAGTCCTCAAGTGAAGTCCCAGCCCTCTAATTTGCCAAGATCTCTCTGCAGGGCCTTTCTGCCTTAGAGGGAGTCAACAGCTCCTTCCAATTTTGTATCATCTGCAAACTTAATTAGTATCCCTTCCAGTCCTGCATCCAAGTTTATGAAGGTGTTTGTGCTGGTTTAAAGGTAAACTGGCAAGGGAAATGAACTCAACTCAAAAGAGATTATGTCAGAATAACAATTTAATAAAAATAATACAATAAATACAATTATACAGATGAACAATTGGTTTTAACCTACAAACCCCCCAGCACCCTGGGGCACGAACGGAGCGGTGTTCGTTGGGCCCCCCTGAGTCCAAAGTAAAAGGAGAGGGAAAAACCTGTTGGTGAGAGTGCTGGTCACAGTCCGGTCAAGGGTGGTGACCGCAGTCTGGTCGATAGTGGTGATCACAGTCCGGTCGAGAGTGGTGGTTGCAGTCTGGTCGAGGTTCTGGTCCTCCTTTGGATCCAATGAATGGTACCAGAAGTCCCAAGACCCCAATATTATATGCACTCAAGTTCAGGCAGGAATGCCCAGTACTTCCCCCAGGGTGGGGAGTTCCACAGTGGGTGAGATATTTTTGGAATCCTTGGTGGCCCATTAGCAGACATGACCCCTCCGGCTGGGTGTGGAGGTGCTAATGACTCCCTGGAGGGGAGTTAACATCACCCATAACTGTAGCCTGAGGAGTCAGGTGTGCTCTGGGCAGCTGCTGCAAATGGTCTATTGTTAACAGTTTCTGGGAAATTACATGGAGGGTGTAGAATACACAGTGGATGTTACACCCACACAGTGATGAACTGGTCCTAGCTGTTCTAACGAGGACAGTGTTGAACAGCACTGGGCCTAAGATGGAGCCCTGTGGAACTCCACTATGGGTAGGTCACCAGTCTGATGTCACCCCGTTCACTATTACCCTCTGTGCTTCACCCATGAGCCAATTGCTTACTTATCATATGATGTGTTTATCCAGCTGTCGGCTGGACATTTTGCCCGGAAAGATCCTGTGAGAAACCGTATCAAAAGCTTTAGTGAAATCCAAAAAGATTACATCAGCTGGCTTCCCTTGGTCAACTAGGTGGGTTACCTTGTCCTAAAAGGTCAGAAGATTTGACAAGCATGACTCCATGCTGGCTGTGACTGATGACTGCATTGTCCTTCAGGTGTTTTTCAATACCTCCTAGCGTCCCAGTGTACAGGTTCCCAGAATCTGAAGTGATGCAATTTTATCTTTATTATCCTCTTCTTTATGGTGTAAACTCTACTAAATCACTTGAAATGATCCTTGACACAAATCTGTATCCTTGACACAACCTTTGTGTCTGTCTTATTGGGATCAAAATGAACTAGCAATTCCTGGTGCAAAACACCCTTGCATGCTTCTCCCATTTGAATGACTAATTCCACATCCACTGTCTTAGCTTAGCAAAGAAAAAGGGAAGAGTGAAGAGGTAAACTAGGATCCCATGATTCCTCCAAGTGAGTACATAGCAAAACCAGAAGGAAAAAAAAGGAAAAAAAGTTAAAGTTTTAGCCTCACTTTTAAAACTTTCATGTCTCAAATCAGCTTCCCTATGACCATCCATTTCCTTGACACTCAAGTAGTTTCTGTCATTCCACAGTCAACCTTTTTTTTTACACAAAAAGAGACATTGTTTTCTGTTTTCAATTCAGAAGCCTAAGATATACATATGTTGGTACAAATTCATTGTTTTGACTTCAAAAACAAACCTACAGCAATGAAGATGTCTAAGTGATAGGTTGCCTCTTTCTATGGCAGAAATCTGGTTTAGAACAGATAAACTGTGTATTTGAAGCAAAGAGAAACCTTACCCCTTCAAACTTTCAAATAAACTTTCTTCACAAAATAGAGTTGAAGAGCTCATCTGGGAAATCTCTTCATCAGAACTCACCAGAAGATTAATGTCTTAAATATTTGCGTAGTACTTCTCATTAGGTCCATTGTCCCCTTCTCTGATAATTTCTTGCACTCATCATAGTGTGTTTTTAGAAAAGCTACACAGAAATGTTTTCACGATATTCAGAGAATATAGTGAATTTCATCTTATCACAGGTAAATACATCTGCAAAGCAAAGAACTATTTCTGTATTGATGGACAGGACATAGAGGATACAGTAGCAGGTGATTCACGTGAGCTGGATGCCAAACCTATCTTAAAATGATATAAGAAAGAATCTGAAGAGAAACAACCTTTTTTTTTAAAGGCTGAATTACCTGGAGGATTGACTCAAAGCTGGAAGGTAGAGATTACTTTTTGGGTAAGTGCTGGCAAATCATATTGTCCTTCCAGCAGTACACACAATATCAAAGCTACTACTACATTTAATATAATTCATAAACATATTACGTATTTCTATTTTTGACTTTTAAAAGGCTTGTTTCACCTCTTTGTTCCTCAAGCTGTAAATCAAGGGGTTCATCATTGGAGACAACAGTGTGTAAGAAAGAGAAAACAATTTGCTACTGCTGCTTGAATAAGAAGCTTTGAGTCTCAAGTAGGTCACAATGCCAGGTCCGTAAAACAGAGTGACCACGACTAGGTGAGAAAAGCAGGTAGAGAATGCTTTTCCCTTGCCCTTCACTGATGGTATCTTGAAGATGGTGTGGAGAATCTGGATATATGACACAACTATGAATAAGAAGAGGACCATGATGAAAAGGACAGCTATTACGTAGGTGGTGATTTCATTTTTACAGGTGGCCACGCAAGCCAACTTAAGCAGAGGCAGCAGGTCACAGAAGAAGTGATTGATCCCATTGGGACCACAGCATGGAAGGGTAAAGACGAAAGTTGTCTGCACTAAGGCCACCAAGAGCCCGGTAAGCCAAGGCACAGCTGAAAGCAAGAAGCACGTGTTCCATCTCATCGTGGCCGTGTAGTGCAGAGGCTGGCACACGGCCACATAGCGGTCACAGGCCACGGCAGCCAGCAAACAGCATCCTGTCATCCCGAGGAGGGAGAAAGCATACATCTGTGTGGCACAGCCCCAAAAGATATGTTCTTCCTCTTTGTGAGAAAGTTCACTAGCGTCTTGGGGATGGTGGATGTGGCATAGCTAACCTCCAGGAAGGAAAAGTTCTTAAGGAAAAAATACGTGGGAGAGTGAAGGGCAGCATCTACCATAGTGATTGTGATGATGACGATGTTTCCCACCAAAGTACTGAGGTACATGGACAGTAACAGACAAAAGAGAGAGCCTTGGATCTCTGGAATGCTGGAGAAGGGTAAAAATTGGAGATAGGTCACCACAATGTGATTACTGCTGTCCATGTCCCTCAGGTGTCTTTTAACTGCAGAAGTCATTACATGTCCATTTTCTAGTTAATCTAAAGAAATACAAAATAGTAAATTGAATCTTTATATATGTTACTTTCTAATAGGACAAGATCCCAGAAAAGGAAGTGTTGTGTTTAGGTATTTTTAGTGCTAAGGACTGTTTAGTGAAGAAAAGCAAGGTGGTTTCCTTCACACAGCTTTTAATAAATAAGAACAGCTTTCCCAACCGAGTGTCCTTCACTTCTAGTCAATGAAAAGGAAGATACCTCTTTGTTATGATAGTAGAATACTTCACTCTTCCTGCCTTTTGGGATGAGGATTATACTGTACTGCCCCACTTTTTGAAGTGGACTTTTGTCCCATTATCCAGTAGAGATCTGCAACTATAAACCCTTTGCCAAGCAAAGAAGGTTGGTCATTAAAACCCAGAAATTATTGATTTGTTGACAGAATGGGTGCTTGGCAATGAGTCCCTCTTGCTATCATTCTGTGAGTGGGGTTCATTCCAGGAAAGAATTACCTACTGAACACAGATAATCCTGTATACTCTGCACAGTACCACACAAAACTACTAAATAATGTGGATTGCACCCCAGAAAATTGCATTTGTTCCAGGCATTCTTCAGGAGGAACAGCTTTTTTCAAGAATTAAACATTTCTTGTAATTGATCTTCTATTCCAATAAACCATTCACTTCATAGGCAGATAAGTCTCCCTTAAAGACAAGTCCTGTGTAGGTGGCAGAGAACAATAAGATGGGGAAGAAGAGACAGAAGAAGGAATAAAATAAAGTAGCTCACCTGCCAATAGGAGAAGGCTGTGGTTAATATTTTTGGAAAAGCCACACTACAAACCTTAAGTATTTCTATCTGTCTATGTCCCCACCGAAAAATAATCTTTTGGATATTGACTGTTAGCAATTGTAGGAGTCAGTTATTTTTTTCTCATTGTTTAGGTGTGACAGAGTCCTCTCTCTGCTTTTCCTGTTAGGTCCTGGAATAAACTAAAGAAAAACCTATGGAACACTTGCATATCTATTTTAATCTGTTATTTTTTTACCATTCATGGCATTAGGCCTGATCCTGCCTAAATTAAGGGATAAAAAATTGGTATGGAAACAAACCACATAGACCAAGCACAGGAAAAAAGCTTTAAAGGTTTTGCAGGAGGAAAGAACTTATGCATTGCTCATGTCTAACTCTGGCTTTATGCTCTTTAATTAATGGTATGGGAAAGGTGTCCCCTGAGAGAACACATCATGCCAACTCAGATAGATCCTTCAGATTTCTCAGAAATTTTCCTCTCTGGATATTTCTGTCCTCTATGGATATTTCTGTCTTTATTTAGGTGAATCATGCTATGCTTCTGTTTAATTAAACAAAGATATAGCACTTTCTAATTGTCACTTACTATGTCCAGAAGACACCTGCATCACATTAGGTGGTTCTTCCCTGAAAAATCACTTTCCCTTTGTTGCTTACAGAAGATGATTGTAATGCAGAGGTCACTCTATAATCAATGACTAAAGACAAGAGTGGACAAAGACAGTTCTAAGGCCAGGTGAAATAGGATCAGTTTGAATGAGATATCGACGCTGTCAGTGTGGATATCCGTCAGTAATTCCACTTTTAATCAAATATAAACCCCAGATTTCTCTGACTGGCTGAACTTTGGTCAAAAATTTCTGAACATTACGAGTGGAACTTTTCTGTACTCATTCAAATACACAACATCTATTAAAAAAAATCTAAGTTCATCACCTGGGCCCTGTTCTGATCAGGGGGCTGGGAAGGGGCCAGGAGGAACAGGGGGAGCTGTTCTCCATCATGCGATTTATCTGAAAAGCTACAGCACGTGTCTGTCAGAGTCAGACCTGGGGATAGTCAAATCTCGATGCAGATTTACTCCGATCCAAGTTTAACTGGAGCCTGTTTCAATGATAATGGCTGATTGAAATGACATCCTGCCAGTTAACAGGCTAAGTGCACACTGCTTTACCTCTGACTATGGAAGATGGACATTGTCTCTTTGGCATTTAAAGGGACATTGTGCTGAGATAGCCAATGCAGGGTTGCTAATGGATCTAAATAAGAAACCACATCGTAAGACCACAACAAATGGCTAAATAAAAAAAAAAATTTTAATAAGATATAATAAAAATCAAGATGAGTAACGAACAAATCTTGTCCCTTACAGTCCTGGAAACCCTGCTCTCATGCAGAAGGGAATGAATTTTCCCACGGTGTGCTGCATAGATCCTGTCCATAGAGGTAGCTCTCCCATTTGATCATTCAATCTATTATATAATTCCATCATAATGAAACAACTTTATTCTTAAAGGCTGTTCTCATGAGAACTTGTTTCACTTCTGGACACAGGCCAGGCCACGCAGGTAGTGGTGTCACCAGTAAGAGTGGAAGCTGCCTGCTTACCATGAGCTGCTGAGTTTAACCTGTGGCCAAGAGATGAACACAGCCCAGACCTGAGGGTCATCCTGGATGTTCAGCACAGCAAAGCTTAGGCCTTTTCAGGTGAACTGCTACATGCATCACTACTCCTAAACACATAATGGTCTCCTGCTCAGGGTCAATATAAGCTGAAGTGATTTTAAATGAAGATCATGGGTCTGTGGACAGAGAGTATGGCTGGAGACCATAGGGCAGGGTCGTTAAGGCCTTTTTGTGCACTCATGGTCTTCATATGTTGCTTTGCAATTTATCATCTCCCTGCAGATACCCACAAAGTTGTCCTAAGGTGCAGGTCCTCTAGGTTTAGATGACAAAGTTGATGATAATTCTGTGTCTGCATTCTTGGTTTGGGGGTCTGAATATCTTTTATAGTCAATGGAGAAAAACAGGCACTTCTATGGCTTGTTTCGCCTGATTCTGATATACTGTAAAGATTAAGAGGATCTCTCTCCCCAGAGGCTATAAAGGTACTCTTGATGACTGACTCTGGCCAAGACCTTTACAAAGTTGACAGTTTTATTGAAGTGATTTGTGATCACTTGTAACATGCAGCCTTCCATTCCTATCTCAGCAGGATTTACAGTCCCATATGAATGTGGACTGTACCTCTGCTTCACCTTCAAATTTTGTTGAGAAAGCATAAATATGACAAGCTTACGTGACTACTGTCTCACTAATTTGGTGATAATTATGAAGTAATAGTAATTGTTTCAAAGTCAAAGACAACTCTTGATGTTGCATGAGAACATCTAGGTTTATATAGAAGTGTATTCCAAATTATCTAAAACTGGAGAGACCAAAAAGAGTGTCTGTGAATCAACTAATATACATACACCATAGTTAGTAACCAACCTGTGAGTAACAACTATGCTTTATTGCTGTAATCAGCATTAGCAAGTCTCAGTGGACTTCATAAATATATATATATATAGGATATAGTGCTGGGGAAAAACATCTCTCCTTATTCACTGCAGAATGCTCAGAGTAGAATGTTTTTCTGGAGACCTCATGATTTAGGACTTTTTTCTTCCTCTTTTCCACCACGCTCCCCACAAGGTAACTTCAGAATACATGACTGCCGTAAGCTGTGTATGCCACAAGTAAATCCTTGTGCATGCAAAGCCTGTCTCTTGTAAGGGCCCTTTAACCCTTTTCATGCTGTATAGCCTAGCCATGAGTACAGTCACAAGATGCTTTGGACCAATTGACCTTGCATGCATCCCCAGAGTAGATCACTTAAATTACAGTGAAATTATCTTTGTTATATTCAAATGTTGCTACTGATGCTGTTGGAACTTGAACTGATTAGTCCATAAAAAATATTTGCTTTTTTTTTCCCCCCTTGTTCTGCAGGGTAAAAACTGTAGCTGATCATTGAAGACACCAGTAAATACGCAAACTTTGAAGGCAGTGCTATGAAAAGAAGCCTCAGTCAAAAATAGAGACAAAAACATTTGCATAAGACCACTTAATCTCTTCAGAAGACCTTTTCAAAATCTTGATAATTTCTAAATTCTACTCGTCCTTTTGCCTATTCAGTCAGGCAGTGGTATTTGGATTGCCAATTTGCCTGTCTGTTTACTGCGTCATCAACTACTGAGTGCAAAAACGAAGAGAGAATAGTTCTACTAGGTACCAGAGAGGGATGATTCTTGGGAACTTCAGTGAAGTGAGTGAATTCAGACTCCTGGGTTTTTCTGAAATCTCTCATTTGCATCCTTTGCTCTTTGTAGTTTTATTATCTCTTTATATTCTCACCTTGATGGCTAACACAGTGATAGCTTTGACAATGAATGGTGATAACACCCTTCATTCCCCCATGTATTTCTTCCTCACTCAGCTGTCCTGTTTGGATATCTGCTATTTGTCAGTCATAATACCAAATATTCTTGAGAATCTGATGGTGGGAACAATAGGTATCTCCAAGGCAAGATGTGCAACGCAAATGTTTTTCTTCCTTTTCTTTGGAGTTGCTGAATGTTTCCTCTTGGCTGCCATGTCACTGGACCGTTACGTGGCAATATGTTGCCCCTTGCATTACACTATTGTCATGAACAGTAGAGTCTGCAAAAGTCTGGTTGCTGGAACTTACATTTGTGGAACTGCTGTAGGCTTGGTACACACCATCATAACATTCAACTCACCCTTCTGTGGTTTTGCCATCAATCACTTTTTCTGTGAGATTCAACCCCTCTTGGACCTGCTTTGTGGTAACACTTTCCCAAGTGAAATTCAAGTCATTGTGGTGGCTGTCTTTGCTATTTTGTGTCCCTTCTTGTTGATCATTTATTCATATAGTCGCATAATTTCCACAATTCTTCTGATGTCACCAGCTGAAAGCCAGCAGAAAGCATTTTCTACTTGCTCCTCACATCTTTTAGTTGTGATTCTTTTTTATGGTACAGCAAGCTCCATGTATTTGCGGCCAAAATACACCTATTCTGCATCTGTTGATAAATTCCTCTCGCTTTCTTATTCTGTGGTGACTCCTTTATTGAATCCTACTATTTATAGTTTGAGGAATGAGGAGGTGAAAAGAGCCCTGAGAAAAAAATGGAGAAATATTAATTTAGTGTGGAAATGCAACAGAATATTTGCATTGTTTCAGAGGGTTGTAGTGGTATTTTTCACTGTAAATTCTTGTTCAGTAAAAGGAATTTCCAGATAATTCCCAAGAACACTTCAGCTTATGGGGAGGAAAGAAAGAGTGGAGATGTTGAACTGTAAGAAAGAGTGTTAGATGCTATGTTAGGATTTTGAAAGGAAACTTCTTCCACATACTGAAGAAATTCTTAAATAAATAAACTTTTTTTCTTTTTCTTTTCCTTGCTATCTGCAGAAAATTGTGTTTTACCTGTTTCTGACTTTTTGAACAAAAGAGTAATGTTCAGGATTCTGATTTTACTGAAAGAGCTGAGAACAATAAATTTTCATGAATTTACGTTTATTTCCTAAAAATGTTTAGTAAATTTCTTTGGGAAAAGAAGATATAATTCAAGTTATAATACAGGGCCCAGGAAATTACTGAGCACTGGTTATGAGTTCTGAGACTGTTATCGGAAAAAAAAAGGTGTGCAAAATTGCATATCTGCCTCAAAGACCTTTCTTTAATTTTAGAGTCATTGTTATAAATATTTTGTACCAAGTCTTGGCTAAATCTTTTTATATATGAAGAGCAGACTGTTTTGTATAGAATTTGTATCAAACCCCGTTATTTCATATATGGTTTTTGCCTTTAATATTTCTATTATAGACTATTAGGATATGTTATTAGGACATATTATTATATATTATATATTAACTAGAAAGCTTTGCACTCCATGACTGAAAAGGTAGGATTTGCGTGGCCTGATTTAAGGATATAAAGGTCACTCATTGAAGTCTGGGAGAATAAATCTAATATTTCATTGGAAATGGAGGCAAATAACTTCCTCCAGAAAGAAATATTTCTACATTTCATAAGTATCTCTTTTAGAAGATGAATGATCTTCTGCAACTATGAATTTGGAGACTATAGAGGTGAGATTCACTGGCTTAAGGATGAGCTTTCCATTTATTCTCATATACCTTAAGTAATCAAAGGCATTTTTCAGATATGACTCAGGATCTATAGGAGACCCAAACCGTTCTGCAGTGATGATCAGAAGATAGCAAGGAAATTCTAAACTGTGTAAAATGTACCCAGGCACTGCTTTTTATAAGCAATGGATTCTTATCATAAATTGAACCTGGAGTCCTGTTCAAATATGCCTGGTGAAGGTAAATGAATTCCACACTGAATACAAAAATCCACAAATTAGAGAAGCCAAATGAACACAATTCATAACAGCAAGAAGAAAGGAAGCTGTCTTCCATATATTTGAAGAGAAGGCAAGTTAGTTGCCTCACCAAAACACCAAACAGCTCTCATAGTTGCTCCCATAGCTGCTGGAGGTCATTTGCAGGCACCAGATTCTTTTTTCCCCACATATTCCATTACTGTGTTGCCAAAAGTCCTGAGATGAATGGAAAGCAAAACTTACTACAGACTAAGAAATCCACCAGCTTGCTTCACCAGCGGCTTCTTTCTTTTAAAGGATACACTTCTACTATCCAGGCTTTAAATGATTTTGTGACCCTTTTTCAAGATGTGTATCTGGTGCTCCTCAGTCTTTGTTCTGTGAATGTTTTGTGAAGATTGCTTATGAAAGGCAAAATTTTAAAAAAAATAGAAGTATCTTAAAAGTGATGAAGTATTTGAAGCTGCTGAAGTTCCCCTTGAGATACTTGCAGTTCTTCATCCATACTCTTGGGTCACTTAAAAAAGATTCTTCTGTAGCTCTCCAGTTCATCCAAGGGCGTGATATTTGCAATTATAGACGGATTTCTCAGTGTCTAATTTTTTTTATAATGGAGAGGGTGGATGTAGAGGATTGGTTGGAAATGCGAGGACATATGAACATGGTTAAGGCTATGGATGAGCTGCTAAAGTATAAGACGCAGTCTGACTAGGCCCATGAGAAAGTCTGAGATAGCAGGGCCATGAGAAAGCAGCAGCGTCCTTGGGTATTCTAAATTGAGCTGAAGAACAGGAGCTAGGCATTACCAAAACAGAGACACTTAACGAGCCACCTGTGTAAACAATGAAAGACAGTTAAGATGATATCACCACCTAACTGAGCACCAATAATGAGCCTAATTTCTGTAATATTCATGAACCTATTATAGAGTGTATATTAAGCTGTTGTCAATCTACAATAAACGAAGTTCCTGGATTCTCACATTGAGGTGTCTAGAGCTTTCCGTCGCGACAAATTTTGGCGCCCGTGTACAGGGACCAGAGGGGGTCCCTAGGGGATCAAGTCGGATCTCCTGGGCTGGAGTCAAGTCGGACTCGGAGTCAAGTCGGACTCCCGAGAGCCAAGTCGGGTTCTCGCAGCCGTGGTCGGACGTAGGAGTTTCGGTCGGTCTTGCCGTGCAGCACAATAAGGTGAAAGGGCTGGACGAAAAAGAGCTCAACTTACCGCCGCCGGATGCCTCCCTTTCGGGGATTTCGGACGGAGAAAGAGTTAAGTTCCGTGCTTCCAGGGCCCGGCGCCCGGGATGACTCCTGAAGAAGGAGGCCCGCCCGACAAAGCCGCAAAGTCTCGTGGAAAGGGCTGCACAAAGCGTGGTAACACATTTTTTAGGTAATTGAGGGACAGGCGGCACTATCATTGCTCCAATGCTTTCTGGGAAAGCGGGGAGTTAAGACAAACTGGCTTTGCGGCAGATGCTGCTTTCATGTAAGGGTCAGGGATATGAAGCGAACACTGTAACTGCCTTTACTATCTCTACTTGGAAAGAACTTAGTGATAAGCTCTTTACTGCTGCCTCTAAGGGAGAAAAAGTTGCTGCTTCCCTCCTTACAATTTGGCGATTGTTATTTGGAACAGCAAAAGGCAGTAAAGCACAGTCTGAGGACATTAGGATGCTACTAGATACCATCATACGGAGAAATCGTGCAAAAACGGAGTCGAGTGGAGTTGAAGGGAGACGGAGCGGGACCAGAAATCACGGAGCGGGGCCGGGGACAACCGAGCAGCCCCGCCAACATGAACATGGTGCCGGCATCTCGGCAGTGCATATCCAGGATGATCGGAGACGACAGCTGCAGTGTGAAAGTACTGCTGATGGACCAGGGATGAACTTTACGAACACTATGACTGAGTTCCACCTTAAGACATTTCCAGCTTTTCATCTGAACTGTGCTGCGGGACTGCGCTGAGCATTTGTGGCTGTGTTCACGGCGCTGGGTGCTTGCACCGCCGTGCTGAGTGAATACGGGGCGGCAGCGGGGCAGTGGCGGTGGTCGCGGCTCCTGCGTGGCCCCGGCTCGGAGCGCTCCCGGGTGACACAGAGCCGGGGGCCGGTGAAATCGCTCGGAGCGGTGCGCGGCCCCGGCTCGGAGCGGTGCGCCCGAGTGCGTGCACGCCGGCGGCCCCGGGCGCGGCGGGCGGCGGGGGGGCTCTGTGTCCCCCGCACTGCTGACAGCCATGGTCCCGGGGGTGTGCGTTCCCCTTCCCTTCTTTGCAGCGAGTGTTTTTTCCCTGGTGCCGCTCCTCTTCCTAGAGCGGCAAGTTAATGACAGTAGCAAAAGCTTTGGGGGTTGCAGTCGGGGAAGGAGGGGAAGCTGTTTCTCTTTTTCCCCGTTACACCAATCACCCCTTCTCTGAAACGTGCCTGTCTGCAGCTGTTCTCTCCCTCTCCTATGTTTTTGTCTTTTCTTAAGCAGACCCTGTGATTAAGTTAAGTTCCTTCTGCTGATCTCTCTGGGTGAGCCCAGCCCCTCCTTCCCCTCCTTCGTCCTTCGGCAATGAGGAGCGTGGGGGAGGCAAAGACGGTAAAACACGGAAAAAAGGGAAAAGAGAAAAAACAACTTAAAATTAACACTATCCCAACTTATAAATCAAATAAGATTGCTCTGTTTTTACGGCAGTAGGTGTTAAGCATGCAGTGTGCTCATGGCATTCTCAAACGTTTTCTTCAAAACAGGGAGACTGACGAAAAATCCCTTGAAGTAAGATTAGAAATAACGTAACATCCATGCTTAGCTTTTTGAATATTACAGAAAGTTATTAAGAATTTCCTATAGTTTGCCATTTTGCTTCTCTTACATGAAATTTGGCTGTTTTCCCCCTGGGGCAGGGTGCAGGTAGAAGATTTGGAGACAGAACGATGAGACAGAAGGGGATATAGTCTTGCCCCCTGCAAAAGTAGTTTTATTGCCTTTATGATAAAATATCGTTGCTCTATGAGAAGAGTTGAAGATTTCCAAGATAATATTCTGTTCTTTCTTGCTGTATTTGTCTTTTACATGGAGAAGTTATGCAGGATTTGCAGATTGCTGATGGCAGCTATGCCATAAATTTCCTTTGAATTATGAAACTGATAAGAAGTGCACTGTCAATGACTACTTGAAAATGTGTGTGTGAATGATGAATGTCTGAGGTGGCCACCTAAGAGTGTGTGAAAAAAAAGATTGTGTGAAAGAGAAAAGCTACATGAATGTGTGACTGTGTAAACTTAAAAATACTTTCTGCCGGTGTCAAGATTTTAGAGATGTGTAACATGATTCTGTTGAACCACAGTGACTCCTTATTCTGAAGGGTATATGAATTCTTCAAATTCCCACCATGAGTGATGAGGTTTTAGTTATTTTTAAACTAGATACAAGTATCTAGTATAAACTTTGTGCATTTATAATATTATTAGAAACGTGGCAGCACGAATTACAACAAACCACTGGTTTGCCACTAGCCGCAGCTTTGCAACTATTTGAAAGCAGTGAGCAAAAAGCCTTAGCATATTTACGCTGGGACACAAAGCATATTATCAAGCGCATAGGTATCATAAGAGGCATTAAGATAATAGCTGCCCGTTGTCAGAAAAGAACACCCTTAACAGTTATAATACCTGACGAACCCTTTCAAGGGAATCCACAGAAATATTTAGACCTTTGTGTCAGGAAATATAATCACAGTATTCGAGCTACTGTGAATGTTCCGAGTTCCAACCATAACAGAGACAGGAAGAGAAAGACTAGAGGGAAAAATTCGTCTGTTGCTTCTACCACAATTGTATGAAATTAAAGGGTTACCCAAAGATATACAACTAGAGATTCAACAGTGTAATAGTTATGAGGAATATATCCAATTACTGAATTCGCTGTATTATTTTTCATTAAGAGGTTTTGGTATAGAGTATTGCTTTGCATGCAAAGAACCAGGTTGCTTGGCCTTGATTGCTTTTAGATGTAAGACTTGTGGAAGCAATTGGTGGCTTGGGCAAATTAATTTGTTTGGTATTTGGTGCAGAAAGTGTTCTTTTACATTATCATTACAGTCATACACACGTGAATTAGAGCAAACAACAGGTTTACCAATAGCTGAAGCATTACAATTATTTGAAGCTGAAGAACAAGGGATATTAGCTGGTTTGCGCTGGGACACTAATTATATTATAAAAAGACTGAGTATAATCAAAGGTACAAAAATAATAGCAAGCAGGTGTAAGAAGAACACACCTTTGACAACAATATACCCTGGTGGTCCCTTTGAAGGCGATCCACAACAATATCTAGATTATTGTATAGAGGCACATGGTCAAAGATGATGATTTCTTTATGGTTTTGGATTTTGAAAATAATTCTGATAACACAAGGACATCCCAGTATCCCTGTTGGGCCCAGAGAAAACATTTGGGTAACATTTGCCAACCAAACAGGTCAATTGGACTTCTGTCTAAGTTTAGCCTCAGCGTCAGATCCTTTTCAAACGTGTCTTATTGGCATTCCTTACCTTGATACAAATGATTTTGCAGGATGGGTTAGCTCTAATCATAACAAAACCAAGGTGGAATTAGCCTGCAATGTAACAAAAGAATGCACAAACGGCACCAAAGGCATGACATCTCTTTTGTTAGGGACTAGTCTAAACAGGACCATGACAGATAGCCCCAGTGAGTTACAATTATTTGGAGCTGTGTATGGAAATGACTCTTGCTTTAGACTCAATATGAATAAGGAAAAGACCTTTCTACAATGGCAACAAACGATTGGGAATGTATCCACTACGAACATAACAGCACAGAACCCTCCATACGAGAATGTAACCTGGTGCCAAGGCTATGTCAAAAATGTGTCAATCAGTGTGACAAAGCCAAAATATTTACCACCTGGTTATTTCTTAATTTGTGGTAATAGAGCATGGTCTGGCATTCCCAGATACCCCATTGGTGGACCATGTTACTTTGGGAAAATTGACTATGTTTACACCCACTATGAGACAAATAATGCAGTTGAAAAGGAGAAATATTTGAAACAAACGAGACACTGAATTTGATAAATACTGTAAATCAGTAGAAAACCAACCCATTAAATTTTGGTCACCTACGGCAAACTTCTTTGCATCCCTGTTTGCCCCCGTTGGAGCAAAAAAGAGCCTGGTTCTTGTCCAAAGAACAGCTTGTTGGGCAAGGAATCAAATGAATAGAACCTCAAAAATTCTAGGAGAATTGGCTCATGACTTTGATGAAATAAGACATGCTGTTTTGCAGAACAGAGCAGCTATAGATTTTCTATTGCTGGCTCAGGGGCATGGATGTGAGGAATTTGAAGGCATGTGTTGTATGAATCTTTCTGATCACTCTCAGTCCATCTACCAAAACCTAAAAGAAATGCAAAGTCATTTGAATGACTTTAAAATCCAAAAGGATCCTATTAGAGAATGGTTAGCAAAGTTAGGTTTAGGACCATGGCTTGCTGAGATCACTAAACAAGCTATTTCACTTTTGCTGATATTGTTAGCTGCTTTATGCGTCGTTCCTTGTGTTTTTAAGTGTATACAGAACATGTTAACGAAGGCAATGAATGATGTATTTTTAACACTGTCTAAAGAAAACGGGGGAAGTGTGGAAAGTATTGCTGAAACATGGTTAATAGAAAGAGGACATGAGAGAGATGCTATAGCTCTGGTCCCACGGTAAGAGAAAACTATCAGAAGGTCACTGTGTTTGAGAAACTGGGTACGTGACAGAAGAATAGTGTATAGCGGATGGGAAAGCAGAGCAAATAGCAAACAAGTAACCATAAGAAGGTTAAAGAAACAGCATTTGCGTAAATATAACTTAGGTAATTAGGAGCCAATGATGAGCTTAGCTTTTGTAATATGTATGAAGCTAATTTGTAATCTTTATAAGCACAGAGCACGCAGCAATAAAGTTGGATAAGTTATTGATCAATTCTGTGGTCTAAAAGTGTCTTTATCCCGTCGTCTACAACATGGGAGTACCTAAACCCCCTTTTTCAAGGATTTCTGGGGTCTGAGAGAGCCCAAACCCCCCTGTTCTTGGGGTTATTGTGAGGCTGACATTGCCTAAACCCCAAGTTCCCAGATTTTTCGGGCTCTGAATGTTTCCAAGCCCCCTATTCCTGGGTTTTTGGGGGTCTAACCTGTCCCAAACCCCCCTGTTCGTAGGATTTTGTGGGTCTGATTGTGCCCAACCCCCCCAGTTCCTGAGATTCTGATGGAATCTGGGTGTGTCCAAGACCCTCTTTTCCAAGATTTTTGGGTCTGGGGGTGCCCCAACCCCCCTGTCCCTGGGATTTTTAGGGTCTAGGAGACCCCATACCCCCGTGTTCCCAAGATTTTTAAGGTCTGAATGTTTCCAAACCCCCCCGTTCCCAGGATTTTCAGACCCCCCCCACTTCTCCCCAACAACCAGGACTGCAGAGCACTAAGAAGCTTTACTGGGAACATTGGGAGCAGCTGAGTGGGGTGAGAACAAAAGCAGGGAAGGGGGGGAGAGGCAACCCGCCCAAATCAGCGTAGGGTTTGGGTTTCCCGGCTGGGCCCGAGGCCACGGGGAGGGGCTGCGGCCGCCAGCGGCTCAGGAGCTCTGTGGGGAGAGAAAAGGGGGTGAGAGCAAAGGGGCTGGGGGGGCAGGGGGGGCACAGAGGCTGTGGGAGAGCAAGGGGGGGGGACACGACCCGCATTTGGGGACCCCCCTTTACCTTCTCCCGCAGGTAGAAGCCAAGCCCCAGCACCAGGAAGACCAAGCCCAAGACGAAGCCCCCGACCCCCACCAGGATCTTGCTGCGGACGGTGTCCGGTGGCATCTCTGGGGGGAGCCGGGGGGGTCAGCGCCCCCAAAACCTCCTCCCACGCACCCCCCGGCCCCCCACAGAGCCCGGCCCGCTCTCCCCCAGCCCACCCGGGGGTCCCTCCAACCTCCTGCCAGTCCCTTCCCAGCCCCTGTAGGGATCCCACCCAGCCCCTCCCAGCCCCTTGAGGACCCTCCAACCCCCTCCCATCACCCCCAGCACCCACCAAACTCCCTCCCAGCACCCCCAGTTGCCCCCCGGGGCTGGGGGAGCCGGGCTGTACCCCAGTGCCGGCTGAGGGGGTGCTCCAGGCTGACGTGCTCCACCTGGCAGCTGTAGGTGACCCCGTGCCGGGGGGGGATTTCCAGCAGCACCAGCACCTGGTAGGTCCAGTCCCCGTTGGGGATCACGTCGGTGGCCACCACGTGCTCCGGCAGCTCCTACCCATCCTGGAACCACCTCACCTGCACCGGCGCAGGGTAGAAATCCATCCCGGAGCAGAGCAGGCGGCCGGGGCCGGGCTGGGAGCTCGACGGCACCAGCGAGATGGACACACTGGGGGGCACTGGGAGGGATGGGAGAGACACTGGGCTCAGCTGGGGGCACTGGGAGGGATTGGGATGGCAGTGGAAGGGACTGGGAATAGAGTGGGATAGAAGGGGATGGGCTAGGGGGTCACTGGGGAGAGAGCTGGGAGACCTGAGGGTGAAGTGAGAACGACTGGGAATGGACTGAGAGAGTCTGTGAGTGACTGGTCTGGACTGGGAAGGAAGCGAGCGGGACTGGGAGGCTGAGTCGTGGAGAGGGAACTCTTTGTTTTGGGTCTGCCTGGCAACTGGAGCGTCATCAGAGAGACGCGCTGGGATTGGCTGAGGGGCGTGAGCTCGGTGGCCCCAGCGGGGTGGAGACGCGGGGGGGCACTGGGAGAGACTGGGATGGACTGAGAATGGACTGGGGGGCACTGGGAGGGGGCAAAAGGCCAAGCGGAGGGGCACAGGCAGGGCTGAGGGGTCTGGGGTGATTCCCGGGGTGGTTTGAGGGGCTCCGGGGTCATTCCCGGGGCAGTGCCCGAGGGGACCCGCTCTGCCCCACGCTCACCTCTGCGGTTCACCAGGAAGGGAGTGAACCCGTCGTAGTTGTGCCGGCAGAGCCTGTCCACCGCAGACCGACGGTACTCCAGCTTTCCCGGGATGCTGTTGAAGTATCTGGCCCAGCTCTCCCCAAATGGGGTATCCCCCACATAGACCCCCACGTCACTGTCAAAGTGCACAAACTGCTCCCGGTTGTAGATGTACCTCGCCACGAGCCTCATCTGCTCGGTGCCGTTGATGAAGTGACACTCGGACTTTCCCATAAACTGGAACACCCCTGTGTGTGCAGGACACGGGTCAAGGGTGTCCTCGTGTCCCCCCCCATCATCCCTTAGGCCCCCCCAGCAGGTTGGTAGCTCAGGGGACCACCCCGGACCCCCGTTTCCCATCCCTCTCTGCCCCACGGACGCCCCAGCACCGGCTCTTGGCTTGGGGGGAACCCCCCCATCAGCCCCCCGCGGATGGACAGGGGGGTTGGGGACCCCCCCACTGCCGATCCGACCCCCCCAGAGCCCCAGGGAACCGCTCCACGGCTCAAGAGACACCCCGGGACCCCCAGGGCACCCCTCTGCCTGCTCTCCCACACCCCCTTGCCCCCCTCTCCCACCCCTTTCCCAACGTCCCCCCAATCTCCAGACCCCCCAACCTCACTCTGGGGCTCCCACTCGCCTCCCACTCAGTCCGAGCCTTCCAAACCCCCTCGTACTCACTTTTGGGGCTCCCTCACCCTCTTTTCTCCCCTCTTTCCCCCTCTTTTCCACCTCTCCCCCCTGCCCGCCCCCCCCCCCGCTCACCCGACAGCTCCTCGCCCGCAGCCGGGGGGGCTCCCAGCACCACCAGCACCGCCAGCACGGCCCCAGCTCCCCGCACACGCTCCATGCCCAGCGCCGGACAGCTGCTGACAGCCCAAAACCAGCCGGGCGGCGCCGTTTTGGGGGGTTTGGGGCGCACTGGGCTTGGCTGAGGGCGCAGTTGGGGCCCTTTTTTCGAGGCGTCTTCCCGGCGACTGATGAGTCATCAGCGCGGCGCGCTGGGATTGGGCGCGGGCGGCGTGGGCGCTTTGGGATTGGCTGAGGGCCGTTGGGGGCGTGTCCAAGCCTTTCTTTTCCGATATTTGGGGTCTGGGGTTGATCCAACCCCCCCTGTCCCTCGGATTTTTACGGTCTATGAGAGCCCATACTCCCGTGTTCCCAAGATTTTGGGAGTCTGAATGTCCCCAACCCCCTGTTCTCGTGTTTTTTAGATGCTGATGGTGCCCAAACTGCTCTTTCATAAGATTTGAGGAACTGGGAGAGCCCAACCCCCCCATTTGCACAATTTTAGGGGTCTGGGAGTACCTAACTCTCTCTTTTCCCGGATTTTGTAGTTCTGGGACAGCCCAAACCCTTTATTCCTGGTTTATTGGGAGGCTGACATCGCCCAAACTCCCCTGTTCCCAGGATTTTCGGAGTCTGGGTGTGTCCAAACCATCTTTCTCTAGGATTTATAATGTCTAGGATGTCCAAACACCCCCTGTTCCCAAGAGTCTTAGGGTAGAGGAGTGTCTAAGTCCCTCTTTTCCCATACTTTGGGGTCTGACAGTGCCCCAAACCCTGGTTCATGGGGCTTTTAGGGTCTAGAAGAGCCCATACCCACATGCTCACAATATTTTTCGGTTCTGAACATTCACAGCCCCCCTGTTCCTATGATTTTTTTGCTCTTGGAGTGTCCAGACTCCTCATTCCCAGGATTTTTAGGGTCTGGATATGCCTTAAACCACCTTTCTGCAGGATTTTGTAGTTCTGAGTCTCCAAACCTCCTGTTCCCAGGATTTTGAATGTCTGAGAGTATCCAAACCCCCCTGTTCCCAGGATTTCTGGAGTCTAGGGGTGTCCACATCCCTCTTTTGTGATATTTCGGGGTCAGGGAGTATCCAAACCCTCCCGTTCCCAGGATTTTTGAATCCCCCCCACTTCTCCCCAATCACCAGGAGTGCAGAGAACTGGGAAGCTTCACTGTGTGCGGGGAGCTGGGGCCGTGCTGGTGGTGCTGGTGGTGCTGGGAGCCCCCCCGGCTGCAGGCAAGGAGCTGTGGGGTGAGCAGGAGGATGGTGGAAAAGGGGGGAAAGAGGAGGAAAGAGGGGCTGATGTCCCACATCCTCCTTTTCCCACCTTTCTGACCTCTCCCACACCTTTCCAAACAATCCCCACTCCTCAGTCCCGTCTCGCCCCCGTCCACTTTTGGGGATCCCACTCCCCTCCCACTGAATTTGGGATTCCCACCACCTCTTTTATGGGGTTTACGTGGGTCCTGGCACCTCTTGGGGTGCGCTGGGTGCCCTGTTGGGGTGCAGATGCCCCCAAAAAACCCCCCCAAGTACAGGGTGACACGTGAGGGACTCAGGGGGTTCCCCATTCCCGATCCATCCTGGGGCTGGTTCTCCCCCCTCAAACTCTGCTCCCCCCGCCATTTCCCCCCAAGTCACCCCCAGCCCCTTCTCTCCAGTGAGCAGGACTGTAGAGCACTGAGAAGCTTTACTGGGAGCACTGGGAACAGCCGGGTAGGGTGAGAACAAAAGCAGGGCCGGGGGGGACAGGTGACCCCCCCAAATGAGCGCAGGGTTTGGGGGGTCCCGGCTGGGCCCGAGGCCACAGGGAGGGGCTGCGGCCGCCGGCGACTCAGGAGCTCTGTGGGGAGAGAAAAGGGGGTGAGAGTGGGGTGGGGGGACAGGGGGGACACAGAGGCTGTGGGAGAGCAAGGGGGGGGACACGACCCCCATTTGGGGACCCCCCTTTACCTTCTCCCGCAGGTAGAAGCCGAGCCCCAACGCCAGGAAGACCAAGCCCAAGACGAAGCCCCCGACCCCCACCAGGATCTTGCTGCGGACGGTGTCCGGTGGCATCTCTGGGGGGAACCGGGGGGGTCAGCACCCCCAAAACCTCCTGCCACGCACCCCCCGGCACCCCACAGAGCCCGGCCCGCTCTCCCCCAGCCCATCCGGGGGTCCCTCAAACCTCCTGCCAGTCCCTTCCCAGCCCCTCTGCAATCCCACCCAGCCCCTCCCAGACCCTTTAGGACACTCCAACCCCCCTCCCATCACCCACAGCACCCACCAAACTCCCTCCCAGTCGCCCCCAGTGTGCCCCCGGTGCTGGGGGAGCCGGGCCGTACCCCAGTGCCGGCTGAGGGGGTGCTCCAGGCTGACGTGCTCCACCTGGCAGCTGTAGGTGACCCCGCGCCGGGGGGGGATTTCCAGCAGCACCAGCACCTGGTAGGTCCAGTCCCCGTTGGGGACCACGTCAGTGGCCACCACGTGCTCCGGCAGCTCCTGCCCATCCTGGAACCACCTCACCTGCACCGGCGCAGGGTAGAAATCCATCACGGAGCAGAGCAGGCGGCCGGGGCCGGGCTGGGAGCTCGACGGCACCAGCGAGATGGACACGCTGGGGGGCACTGGGAGGGACGGGGGAGACACTGGGCTGAGCTGGGGGGCACTGGGAGGGAGGGCAGAGGGCTTGGAGGGCATTGGTAGGGATTGGGATGGCATTGGGAGGGACTGGGATGTCACTGGGAGGGACTGGGATGTCACTGGGAGGGACTGGGAATAGACTGGGATAGAAGAGGATTGGCTGGCGGGGCACTGGGGAGAGAGTTGGGAGATGTGGGAGTGAAGTGAGAACGACTGGGAATGGACTGAGAGGGTCTGGGAATGGATCCAGAGGGTCTGGGAGTGGAATGAGAGGGACTGGGAATGACTGGGAATGACTGGGAAGGAAGCGATGGGGACTGGGAGGCTGAATCCTGGCGAGGGAAGTCTTTGTTTTGGGTCTGCCTGGCAACTGGAGCGTCATCAGAGAGACGCGCTGGGATTGGCTGAGGGGCGTGAGCTCGGTGGCCCCAGCGGGGTGGAGACGGGGGGGGGCACTGGGAGAGACTGGGATGGACTGGGATGGACTGGGGTACACTGGGAGAAACTGGGATAAACTGGGAGAGAATGGAGTGGACTGGGAAGAACTGGGAGGGGGCCAAAGGGCATGGGGAATGGCAGAGGGAGGGCTGAAGGGTCTGGGGTGATTCCCAGGGAGGGTTTGAGGGGCTCCAGGGTCATTCCCAGGGCAGGGCCCGAGGGGACCCACTGTGACCCACACTCACCTCTCCTCTCCACGGTGAACGGAGCATCAGCCTCGTAGTTGTACCGGCAGTACCTGTCCACCGCAGAGCGTTTGTACTCCAGCCATTCCCGTTTACTGTTGAAGTGCCTGGCCTGGATCTCCCCACGTGGGGTGTCCCCCACATAGACGCCCACATCGCTGTCGAAGTGCAGGAACTGTTCCCGGTTGTAGATGTGCCTCTCCACGAACCTCACCCGCTCAGTGCCATTGATGAAGTGACACTCGTGGTTTGTCATCAGCTGGAACACCCCTGTGTGTGCAGGACACGGGGCAGGGGGTGCCCCGTTCCCCCTCCGCCCCTCAGGCTCTATTCCACTCCAACAGAGTGGGAGCTCAGGGGGCCACTCTGGACCCTCCTTTCCCATCCTCCTCTGCCCCACGGACGCCCCAGCACCAGCTCTTGGCTGGGGGGGAACCCCCCCATCGGTCCCCCAGGATGGACAAGGCAGTTGGGGATCCCCTCAATGCGGATCCGACCCCCCCACAGCCCCAGGGAACCGCTCCAGGGCTCAAGGGACACCCAGGGACCCCCAGGGCACCCCTCTGCCTGCTCTCCCACACCCCCTTGCCACCCTCTCCCACCCCTTTTCCACCATCCTCACAATCCCCAGACCCCCCCGCCCTCACTTTGGGGTTCTCACCCCCCTCCCAATCACTCTGTGACTTCCAACCCCCCTCGCACTCACTTTCGGGGCTCCCACACCCTGTTTTCTCCCCTCTTTCTCCCCCTTTCACACCCGACCCGCCTACCCGCCCCCCCCCGCTCACCTGACAGCTCCTCGCCCGCAGCCGGGGGGGCTCCCAGCACCACCAGCACCGCCAGCACGGCCCCAGCTCCCCGCACACGCTCCATGCCCAGCGCCGGACAGCTGCTGACAGCCCAAAACCAGCCGGGCGGCGCCGTTTTGGGGGGTTTGGGGCGCGCTGGGCTTGGCTGAGGGCGCAGTTGGGGCCCTTTTTTCGAGGCGTCTTCCCGGCGACTGATGAGTCATCAGCGCGGCGCGCTGGGATTGGGCGCGGGCGGCGTGGGCGCTTTGGGATTGGCTGAGGGCCGTTGGGGGCCCCCGCGGCAGCCCCGGGGCTGGGGGGTTCGGGGGGGTCCGTGGGCTGCGGGGGAGGGGGGAGCTCAGGGCCCACCAAAAATGGGCATCCAGGGAGTGCAGAGAATTGGGAAGCTTTACTGGGAACACCGGGAGCAGTCAGCTGGTGCCAGAACAAAAGCAGGTATCAGAACAAAAGCAGGTACAGGGGGACACACGACCCCCCCAAAATCAGCGCGGGGATGGATTGGCGGGCCCAGTCTGGGACCTTCAGCCCTCCAAGGAACCCCCCCCCCCCATCCATTTTCAGCCTTTCCATTTCCCCACAATGCCACTCCTATCCCCAAAAGGCTCCCACAAAACTCCCTCCCAGTTGCCCCCAGGACTCCCCAAAGCCCCTCTCATCCCTCTGAGCACTCACCAACCTCATTCTCAGCCTCTCCATTCCCCACCAGACCCTTTCCCTTACCCCCCAAACCCCCTCCCAGGTCCCCCCAGAGCCCCTCACCCCCCTCCCAGTGTGCCCCCGGTGCTGGGGGGGCCGGGCCGTACCCCAGTCCCGGCTGAGGGGGTGCTCCAGGCTGACGTGCTCCACCCGGCACCGGGGGGGATTTCCAGCATCCCCAGCACCTGGTAGGTCCAGTCCCCGTTGCCTCAAGAGAGCGCAGAGGAAAAGACTCCAGGCCAGGGGAGTGGATGAGATGAGATAAAGAGAGCAGGTCCTTCAGTGGAGCCTCAGGCCAGAGGAACACACAGGACGGGCACCCCCCAGGCAGTGGCTCTGGGATTTTAGAACAAGGTCCATCCAACCCCAGATCTCTCCACTCCCCACTTCTGCCCCATTCTACCCCCGACACACCCCTTTGGGAATTGGGCTTGGGGTCTTTGGGACCCCTTCTTCCTCAGCTTCATCTTCTTCGCAGCACCCACAGTCCTTGGAGCTCCTCCAGAGTTCTGGGCTTGAAGGTGGCTGTGTCTGTGGGATGTCTTCTGGTCCAGGCTTTTCTACAATTCTACCTTGAAAAGAAGACTAAACATGCTAACGGGATTTAGAGGGATTGATGTGGGATGGGGTAACAGGGTTGGGGATGTGCAAACATTATGCTACAGGGTAAGGGATGGAATGCAGCTACATTAAAATCTACAATCACTACACCACTACTTCTAAAATATAACAAAGTTAAAAATTCCAAAAAGCTCTGAGGCATCACACCTCTTCTTTTACAGTTCTATCACAACTTTTTATAAGTCAATCATATTGTATTATAGAGCTCCATTTCTATGTTGGGTAGGTACACCTTTTATATATCTTTATATACCTTTTATGAACCTTTATATACCTTTTATAAATCTTTTAATGCCTTAATAAAATCCCAGGGATCTTGCTTGGAATTTCCCGCATCCAGGGACTGAGAGGATCTCCCTGAATAACACTTTCAGTGGGCACTGGAATCCTCAGGGTCCTGGAACCCCTGGAGCATCAACAGCTTTGTCCCTCCAAAGGGGTCCCAATTTGTTTCCAATGGTTCAAGAATACATAATAAACCAAATACCAGTTTCCAAAACAAAATCAACTTAGAAGTCCAGAAATCACAAGTTAATATCCAAAATAGCAGAAAGGATTTCTTCAAGATTCTTTCTTTGCAACCTGAAGTACCCAAAATACAAAAGAAACCAAATACCTGTTTCCAAAACCAAATAAACCAAATACCAGTTCCAGAACCAAATAAACCAATGAGTCCAGACTCCCAAATTAATATCCAAAATCATGGCTGGGCTTCGCGAACGAAGATTTGGGAAGGGCTCTGCCCACATTTGCTACAAGCACACTGGTGGCTAAAGAGGCCAATACGAGATAGACACGTCCAGTTGCAAAAGGCAGAGCAGAAAGACTCCTTGGATGGGATCGACAGGACACGGTTCTTTCTGCGTTGTCTTTTCTCCTCGATGGTGATCCTGCTGCGTTCTCAAAGGAAGCAGCAGCGTTAGAGATGGGGTGTCTCCAGACCTCCCGACTGGAGGCCAGAGTAGACCAGTGATGAAGATCAATGTGGCCAAGGCTCAGATGTTGTTTCAGGCAGTCCTTGTATCTCCTCTTCAGGGCTCCTCTCTTGCGGCAGCCGGTGGCAAGTTCACCACAGAGCACGATCTTAGGGAGGGGGTGGTTGGTCCTTCATCCTGGAGACGTGCCCTGCCCAGCACAGCTGTGTTCTCAGCAACATGGCCTCAATGCTTGTGACTGCTGCCTGTTCTAGAACAGATGGATTGGTCACATCATCTGACCAGTGGATGTTTAGGATTGTACGGAGGCAGCGTTGATGGAAGCGTTCCAGGAGTCGCAGGTGGTGGCTGTAGATGACCCATGATTGGATCCATATAAGAGAGTAGACAGCACAATGGCTCTGTAAACACTGATCTTTGTGCTTTTCTTCAAGTATTTATTTTGCCAAACTCTTTTATGGAGTTTTCCAAAAGCTCTCCATGCCTTTGCTAACCTGTTGTCCATCTCTCCGTCAATCTTACCATCCGAGGAGATGAGGCTGCCCAGGTAATTAAACTGCTGGAGTGATCTGAGCTCTGATTGGCCAATGGTGATGTGGGAATGATGGAAGACTTCCTGAGGTGCAGGTTGATGGAGAACTTCTGTCTTCTTTAAGCTGACTTCCAGCCCAAAGAGCTCAGCAGCCTCAGCAAAGCAGGATGTTAAACGCTGCAGAGCTGCTTCTGTGTGAGCGACGAGGGCAGCGTCATCAGCATAAAGCAGCTCCTGGACAAGATGGTTTAAGGTCTTGGTGTGGGCCTTCAGTCGCCTTAGGTTGAAAGGGCTTCCATCAGTACGGTATCGAATGTAGATCCCGTCCTGATCATCGAGGTCTGCCGTGGTCCTTTGGAGCATCCTGCTGAAAAACATTGTGAATAGGGTTGGTGCAAGAACGCAGCCTTGTTTCACACCATTGGTTATTAGAAAGGGCTTAGAAAGTGCATTGCCATATCTGACTTGGCCGTGCTGATCCTCATGGAGTGAGATGATCATTTTGAGGAACTTGGGGGGACAACCTAAACGTTCCAAAATCTGCCACAGACCTTTTCTGCTCACAGTATCGAAAGCCTTGGTGAGATCAACAAAGGTTACACAGAGACCTTTGTTCTGTTCCCTGCACTTCTCTTGCAGTTGTCTGAGAACAAATCCCATGTCTGTGGGGCTCCTGTTGGCTCTGAAACCACACTGGCTTTCAGGGAGAATTCCTTCTGCTATAGTGGGTATTAATCTGTTCAAGAGTATTCTTGCCAGGATTTTGCCAGCAATGGAGAGCAAAGTAATACCCCGGTAATTTCAGCAGTCTGATTGTGCTGGTTTAAAGGTAAACCAGCAGGGGAAATGAACTCAACCCAAAGGAGAGATTATAAGTCAGAATAACAATTTAATAAAATAACACAATAATCACGATTATACAGACAAACAGTTGGTTTTAACTCACAAAACCCAAATGTATAACCCAGCACCCTGGGGCATGAACAGAGTGGTGTTTGTTGGGCCCCCTGGGCCCAAAGTAAAGGGAGAGGGGGAAAAATACCTGTTGGTGAGAGTGGTGGTGCAGTCTGGTCAAGAGTGGTGGTTGCAGTTGGGTCGAGAGTGGTGATCTGCAGTCTGGTTGACAGTGGTGGTCACAGTCTGATTGAAAAGTGGTGGGTGCAGTCTGGTTGAAGAGACATTGCTGACATCACAGGCAGAGCAGTGACATCACAGGGACAGCAGTGACATCACAGGGACAGTGGTGACATCAGAGGGACATTGGTGACATCACAGGGACAGCAGTGACATCACAGAGACAGCGGTGACATCACAGGGACAGCGGTGACATCACAATAACAGCAGTGACATCACAGGGACAGTGGTGACATCAAAGGGACCTCGGTGACATCACAGGGACAGCAGTGACATCACAGGTACATCGGTGACATCAAACGGACAGCAGTGAAATCACAGAGGCAGTGGTGACATCACAGAAACAGCAGTGACATCACAGAGACATTGGTGACATCACAGGGACAGCAGTGACATCACAGAGACATTGGTGACATCACAGGGACAGCAGTGACATCACAGAGGCATTGGTGACATCACAGGGACAGTGGTGACATCACAGTCATAGCAGTGACATCACAGGCACAGCAATGACATCACAAAGACATCCATGACATCACCGAGACATCAGCGACATCACAAAGACAACGGTGATGTCACAGGGACAGCGGTGACATCACAGGGTCAGTAGTGACATCATAGCTACAGCGGTGACATCACAGAGATAGTAATGACATCACAGAGACAGCAGTGACATCACAGGGAAATTGGTGACATCACAGAGAAAGCGGTGAAATCACAAAGAGAGCAGTGACATCAAAGGGACATCAATGACATCACAGAGACATCGGTGACATCACAGGGACAGCAGTGACATCACAATAAAAGCAGTGACATCACAGACACAGCGGTGACATCACAGGGAAATCAGTGACATCACAGAGACATCAGTGACATCACAGAGACAGCAGTGACATCAGAGACAGTGGAGACATCACAGAGACAACAGTGACATCACAGGGACAGCGGTGACATCACAAAGAGAATGGTGACATCACAGAGACAGCAGTGACATTACAGGGACAGCAGTGACATCACAGGGACATCAATGACATCACAGAGACACTGTTGACATCACAAAGACAGCAGTGACATCACAGGGGCAGGAGTGACATCACAGAGACAGAGGTGACATCACAAAGACAACAGTGACATCACAGGGACAGCAGTGACATCACAGAGACAGCGGTGAAATCACAGACACAGCAGTGACATCACAGTGACATTAGTGACATCACAGAGACAGTGGTGACCTCACAAAGACAGCGGTGACATCACAGAGATATTGGTGACATCACAGAGACAGAGGTGATGTCACAAAGACAGCAGTGACATCACAAAGACAACGGTGACGTCACAGAGACATCAGTGACATCACAGACACAGTAGTGACATCACAGCGACAGCAGTGACATAACAGGGACAATAGTGACATCACAGAGACAGCAGTGACATCACAATAACAGCAGTGACATCACAGGGACAGCGGTGACATCACAAAGACAACGGTGACATCACAAAGATATCAGTGACATCACAGAGATATCAGTGACATCACAGAGACAGTGGTGACATCACAGGGACAGTAGTGACATCACAGGGACATTGGTGACATCACAGAGACATCAGTGACATCGCAGGGACTGCAGTGACATCACAGAGACAGCGGTGACATCGTAGGGACTGCAGTGACATCACAGAGACAGCGGTGACATCACAGGTGACATCGGTGACATCACAGGGACAGCAGTGACATCACAGGGACTGCAGTGACATCACAGGGACAGCAGTGACTATTACGACCCACCCCAGGAAAAAGGCGGGGGGGTAACTCAGGTTTTATCAATAATTCCCTTGGGGTGGATTAAAGTGAAATGACACTAAATAATCGGTGTCTGAAAACATATTGAGAAGGTTTATTTTTACAATTACGTATCAACAGGTATGCCAGCATTTTGGGGGCTGTCATATAACAAGGCGACCCTTTCGGAGGAGGAGAAAAATGCATAGGGGAGAGAAAGACAGGGGAAGAGTAAGGGAGAGCAAGAAAAAAGAAAAGATGAGAGTGGTAAAAACGTATATAGTCACCGCCCACTGGATCCAGCCATGTAAAAAGCAATGGTCTGGATCCGCAGGCGGTGGGGGGAGAAGAAGGAAAAATCCCCCCAAAACCCCCAAAGTCACCAGTCAATATCCCTATCCTTTGCACCTCCCCCAAGGTGGGGAGTTGTTTCATAGGGTGGTGTCCCCCTTTTTGGGGCGGAGTTCATGTGGAAGGCTCTTCCTGCCTTTTCAGGGTTTGACATCTTCTGCACTGGAGGAGGGGGGATGGGCCCTGTTGCCCATCAGAAAGTCAAAAGCCTGCAGAAGTCTCTCAGAATGCATAAATCATTAACCGTTCCAGTCTCTGACACTCCCCCAGAGCAGCGCTCGTGGGGAGATCTCTGCTCTCAACCTCCAGCAGTGACCTTGGGGGGTCCCCAGCCAAGGCAGGAATCTCCACACACCCCCCAAGAAGGGTTCTGTTGGAAGAACCTGCCCCTGGGAAAGGGGACTGGCCCTTTCTGGTAGAAACCCAGGGACTGACAGTCCTTGGACTCCAGGGGTTCCCTCACCATCAGGGGCTTCATTTGGGGTCAAACCAGTCTGGGGTCCAACATCTCCTGCCTTGTCCCGGCCCCCTCTCAGCTCAGCACTGACCCCTTTGCAAATGGGGCATTGTCTTGGGGCCATTGCAGGGGGGATGTCCTGCCCCAGTGTCCCATTGTTCCTTTAATTCCCAGAGGCCCTGCAGTGTCCCAGTGGCCCCTTGATTCCATGACCTTCTGAAACACTTCAGGGTTCCTTTGGTTCCATGAGGCCCCCCTGTCACAAAGGCCCCTGGATTCCATGAATTCCGCAGTGTCACAAGGTTCCTTTTTTTCCATAGGGCCCTGCAGTGTCCCAATTGTGCCTTGATTCCAGGAGTATCCAAATTCTCCCAGGGTTCCTTTGGTTTCAGGAGGTCCCGCAGTGTCCCAGCGGCCCCTTCATTCCAGGCAGGCCCAGGGAGACGAAGGCAAAGACGGAGCCCCGACCCCCGTCAGCATCTTGGGGGGGCGGGGGGGCAGGACCCGGGAAACGGCGGCGGCTGCTGGGAAGGGACTGGGATGGACTGGGATGGACTGGGATGGACTGGGATGGACTGGGATGGATTGGGATGGACTGGGATGGACTGGGATGGACTGGGATGGACTGGGACACCAGCATACACCGGGACCAGGACCGGGACCCAGCAGGACCCCCCGGGAGCAGGATCTGAGCACACTGGGACCCTCCAGGACCAGAACTAGGGCAACAGGGATCATACTGGGAACAACTGAGACCACACTGAGGGCTACTGGGAGCAACTGGAGGCCACCTAGGATATAGTGGGAGTGCCTTGGAGTCACTGGGATCATACTGGTGGAAACTGGAATGTTACTGGGGCATCTGGGAGTGACTGGGAAGGACTATGAGCATGCTGAGGGCTCTACTGGGATATACTGGGAGTGTCTGCAACCATGGTGGGGATAACTGGGACCATACTGGGAGTGACTGGGACTACATGAAGGGGAATTAGGACCAGGCTGGGGGCAACTGGAAGGAACTGTGAGTGACTGGATCTACAAGAGAAGCAACTGGGATTGAGTGGGACAGTCAGGAGGGAAGACTGGGATCATACTTGGAGTGACTGGATCTGTGCTAGGGGCAACTGGGAGCAACTTGGACCATGCTGGGGACAACTGGGATCATACTGGGATCACGGTGGGAGAAGCTTGGCCCATGCTGGGAGCAACTGAGACCACACGGAGGGTGACTGGGGTCATACTGGGATCATATGAAGAGTGGGATCATGCAGGAGGTGATTGGGATCATCCTGGGAGCAACTGGGAGTGCACTGGGGATGACTGGAAGTGGCTGTGAGCAACTGGGATCCTGCTGGAAGCTTCTGGGGGCAACTGGGAATGAGTGGGACCACATGGAGGAAACTGGGAGCAACTGGGAGAGACCAGGAGTGACTGGGATCATCCTGGGACTGACTGGGCGCTGAATCCGAAAAATCGGTCCGAGAAACTGCTCAGAGACTTTTTTATCTTTAAGCAGCAAGGTATTTGTTTATTCAACATTGGGAGCAAGCCAGCTCGCGCTGGACAAACTTGCTCCAAGGCTTCACACAAAATCAGCATTTTTATACAATCTTCAGCTGTGATTAAATGCATATTCAAGTGATTCCAACATCTATCTCTGCATATCAATAATAGGCGGAGTATAGGTGGAGCTCAGGCGGGGCTTGGGGCGGTGCTTCTCTTGGCCCTCAATCCTGAGGGGACTTCCACTCTTCCTCCACGGCTCTGGGGGCTTCAACTCATCTTCCTCAGCTTGACCTTCCTTCTCTTCCATTCTTCTTGACCCGCTCCCTGAAGCTTGGAAAAAGCCCTGGCTCCCGGCCTATTCCTCCTATTCCAATGTCTCTCTGATCCTGCTGTCTCTCTAATTTATCCCCTCTAGGCCTAGGACATGTTCCTGTACTATTCTCTGAAGCTTTGCTCCAGTCAGTAGAACAGAACGAGCCCAGATGGTCTTGGATGTTGGGAGCTTGTTAGCAGGCCCAAATTTCTTAGTGAACTCTTTTGGGCCTGGCCTCCTGTTTCACCAGGGACGCAGCCCGGGCCCCGGTGTTCCCATTCCCATTCCACAGGTTTGCATTCGTGTTCCAGGTGTTCCCATCCCATTCTAGTTGTTCCCATCCTATTCCAGGCGTCCCCATTCCCATTCCAGGAGTTCCCATTCCCATTCCAGGTGTTCCCATTCCCATTCCCGTTGTCACCAATTTCCTTTCCAGGTGTTCCATCCCATTCCAGGTGTCTCCATTCCCATTCTAATTGTCCCCATTCCCATTCCAGATGTTCCCATCCCACCTCTGTTTTCCCTATTCCCATTCCAGGTGTCCCCATTCCAATCCCAGATGTTCCCATTCCCATTCCTGGTGTCCCCAACCTGCTCCCAATGTTCCCATTCCCAATGTTCCCATTCCCAGCCCAGGTGACCCTATTCCCATTCCTGATGTCCTCATTCCCATTCCAGGTGTCCCCATTCCCATTCCAGGTGTTCCCATTTCCATTCCTGGTGACCCATTTCCATTCCTGGTGTTCCCATTCCAGGTGTCTCCATTTCAATTCCAGGTGTTCCCATTTCCATTCCTGGTGTCCCCATTTCCATTCCAGGTGTTCCCATTCCCATTCCAGGTGTTCCCATTCCAGGTGTCTCCATTTCAATTCGAGGTGTTCCCATTCCAGGTGTCTCCATTCCAGTTCCAGGTATTCCCATTCCCATTCCTGGTGTCCCCATTTCCATTCCAGGTGTCTCCATTCCCATTCCAGGTGTTCCCATTCCAGGTGTCTCCATTTCAATTCCAGGTGTCCCCATTTCCATTCCAGGTGTTCCCATTCCCATTCCAGTTGTTCCCTCCTCATTCCACATGTCCCCATTCCCATTCCTTCTGCCCCCATTCCCATTCCTAGTGTCCCCAGTCTGTTCCCAATGTCCCCATTCCCATTCCAGGTGTTCCCATTTCCATTCCTGGTGTTCCCATCCTATTGCTATTGTCCCAATCCCATTCTTTATGTCCCCATTCCCATTCCAGGCATTCTCATTCCCTTTCCAGGTGTTCCATCCCATTCCAGGTGTCACCGCTGACATTTCCCCTGCTGGTTTACCATTAAACCAGCACACCAGGTCTGTGCCCAATGAGGGTCCCTGTGGATCATCCAACGCGGGTCCTCCCATGGCTGATGGAGTTGGAGCAGCGGCCGAAGCTCTTCCCGCAGTCGGGGCACTCGGGGCTTCTCTTACCGGTGGGTCCGTTGGTGGGAGGTCAAGGAAGAGCTCTGCGTGAAGCTCTTCCCACACTCCCCACAGTGGAAGGGCCTCTCCCTGATGTGGAGGCGACGGTGGGTGTAGAGGGTGGAGCTGTCCCACATTCCCTACACGTGTAGGGCTGTTCCCCAGTGGGGATGTGCTGCTGGCTGAGCAGCTTGGTGCTTGTGCTGAAGCTCTTCCCACATTCCGAGCACTTGTAAGGCCATTCCCTGGTGTGGATGCAACGGTGTTTGCAAAGGCTGGAGCTGTCCCTGAAGCTCTTCCCACATTCTCCACACACGTAGGGCCTTTCCCCACTGTGGATCATCTGGTGGCTGAGGAGGTGGGAGCTCCGTTTGAAGCTCTTCCCACACTCCCCACACGTGTAGGGCCGTTCCCCAGTGTGGATCATTTGGTGGCTGAGGAGGTGGGAGCTCCGTTTGAAGCTCTTCCCACACTCCCCACACGTGTAGGGCCGTTCCACACTGTGGATGCGACGGTGGGTGCGGAGGGTGGAGCTATGCCTGAAGCTTTTCCCACACTCCCCACATTTGTAGGGCCGTTCCCCACTGTGGATGTTCTGGTGGCTGAGGAGATGGGTGCTCCTGCTGAAGCTCTTCCCACATTCCAAACATCTGAAGGGCTTTCTCCTGCTGGGAGGCTGCTCAGGGACCACCAGCTCGCAGCTCCGCCTCAAGCTCCGGCCGCCTTCCCGGCACACGCTGGCTCTTTCCTCCTCACAGCCCCCTGGGCTGGCTGTGGAGCCCCTCCTGCGGGGGCATCTCCGGCCCTTTTCCTCCCCGCTACCTTCCTGCGCTGGGGAGCCCTTCAAAACGGCCTCTCCCACCAGGCTCTGCCGCCGGGATTTGTCCTCCGCGCTCTCCGGCCTCACCTCGGGGCCTGGGGCAGGAAGCAACAAGGACACGCAGGGGATTTGTCTCCGGCCCAAAGGAAAGCCCAAGGACATCCCCCCAACTCCGGCCCCGGCAGGACGGCCACAAAAGACAAAAGACCGACCCAAAGGGGCACTGACTTTCTCCTCACCTGCCTGGGGGGCCCGCGGCATCTTCCTCTTCCTTGCAACCTCCTCCATCCGCCCAAGCTTTGGGAAGCAGAAATCCTGATGGGGGGGAAACAAGGTGTGAGCGCATTGCCTTTGGGGTTCCTCCTGCCCAAGTCCAGCTCTAGGACTCACCGGGCAACTTGTGCCCATAAAAACCCACAAAACAACAACATTCAGCCCAAAATCCCCACCCAGAATTTCCCATCTCTCCTCTCTGGGATTAGGGGGGTCCCCCCTGTCTGCTCTGATGGCACTTCTGCCTGCATTGGGGTTCCCCCTTCTCCGGGCTGCCGGGGGTCCCGCGGCTCCGGGGGGTTCCCACTCACCGGGGTCCCCTTTAATGTTGCCAGGGGGGTCCCAGGGCTCACTTCTCCCCACTCTGCCTCCCGGGGCCGGCCGGCCCTCCTCTCTTGCCTCCCACCCTCGCAAACCTCTTGGCGCTCTCGGCTCCCACCCCGCCTCAAGGCCCCCCCTCCTCTCCACACTCCAAGGCCTTCCCCCTCTCCGGGACCCCCGCTTAAGGGGCCCGTCGCTCCCTCTCTGCTCCCCCCCCCTCCAGCATTCCGGGGGTCCCCCAGCTCCGGGATCGCCCCTCTCCGCTCTCCCCACTCCGCGGCTACCGGGGTTCCCCCCCGGCTCTCACGGGGGGCCCCCAAACCGCTCTCGCCCCCCCCCGCCATTGCCGAGCGACCACCAGGACCTTTTGGCTGCTCTTCTTTGTGCTCCCGCTCGGCTCCTCCCTCGGCTGGGCTGCCGCTTTTGGCGGGTTTCCTCCTCCGGGATCTGCCCCCTGCAGCCCTTCCCCCCCTGGCCCAGCCCTCCTGCCCCCCATGGACCCCCTTGGGCCCTCCTCTGACCCCAGTTGCCCAATAAGTCTGATTATACAGACAAGCAATTGGTTTTAATCCACAAAACCCAAATGTAGAACCCAGCACCCTGGGCCATGAACAAAGTGCTCTTCCTTGCCCCCCCCCCCTGAGTCCAAAGTAAAGGGAGAGGGAAAAACCTGCTGGTGGGAGAGTTGTTGCAGTCTGGTCAAAAGTGGGGATTGCAGTCCAGTTGAGGGTGGTGGTCTCAGGCTGGTTGAGAGCGGTGAGCTGCAGTCCTCCTCTGGATCCCACGAGTGGGAAAAAGGTTCCGAAACTCCAGGTTTATATATTCTCCAGTTCAGGCAGGAATGCCCAGTCCTCCCCTCAGAGTGGGGAATTCCAAATAAGGCTATGAGGATGCTCAGTCCATAAAAGGCTATGAGGATGCTCAGCCCATAAAAGGGTAGGAGGGTGCTCAGGACATCCCCCCCACCTGGCAGGCCTCTCCTGACAAAAGTTCCTGGGAAATTGGCATGGAAGGCCAGAGAATCCACAGTTTTGGGCTACACCCATCCAGTGAGGAATCGGTCCCAGCTGTTCTAACTAGGACACTGTGTCCCTCATCGCTGCCATCATCATCATCATCGGCCTTGTGGGAGTCGGTGTCTGGAAGCTCCGATCCGGTAACTCCCGGGATGGGGGTCGGGAAGGGGCACGGATCCGCCCGGCAGCATTCCGGGGATCCTGTGCCACGGGTGCTGATCCCGCTTTCTTTCCATAGGGAAGAGGGAGGGGAATGGATACGACCCTGCGCCCACCAGTGAGTCCCAGCAGCGTGTGTGGATCCAGATCCTCTGGGCAGGGATCCCAGGATGGATGCCGGGATTCCAGAGGGGAATTGGGGCCTAATGGCTGGAGCGGGATTGGAAGGGGATTCCAGCTCAGGGCAGGATTCCAGAGTGGGCTCAGGTGGAATTGTGGACTGGGATCAGGGCTGGATTCTGGAGTGGGATTGGCGTGGGATGGATGGAGTGGGATTGGGGTGGGATGGACGGAGCAGGATCAGGAGGGATTCCGGAGCAGTTCCTACTCTCCCTGGGCTCCACAGCCGGCTCCATACCCTGGGATGGGAACAAGGACATGGTGACTCCTTTCCCCGCTCTCATCCCAGCAGGAATCACAGCCTGAGCGATCCCGGAGCTGGATCCGCCCCTTCCCTCTCCCTGTGGAAAGGCAGGAGCTGCTGGCAGAGCTCATCCCGCTGCTCCCACCCACCCCGGCCCCCCTGCGGCTCTTCCCGATGGATCAACTTCCTGCTTTTTCCCGTGTGAAACCCAGGACCACAATTATTCCTGAAGCTTTAATTTGGGTGTGAAAATCTCCTGCTTTGGGCAATAAATCCTGGCTCCCTCCTCTGGCATCTGGCAGTTCCTCTCTGGGAACCAGGACTGGGAATGGGGACAGGGGGGCTTGGATGGGGACACTCGGAACAGGTTGGGGACAGGAATGGGAATGGGAACTCCAGGAATGGGAATGCGGACATTGGGAGCATATTGGAGTTACCAGGAATGGGAATGGGGACACCGTGAGACAATGGGGAAAGGGATGGGGACACCAGGAGCAGGATGGGAAGACCAGGGGAAGGTTGGGGACACTGGAGCAGGCTGGGGACATCAGGAATGGGATGGAGACGCCAGGAATAGCAATGGAGACATTGGGAGCAGGTTGGGGACAGCAGGAACTGGGAATAGGGACACCAGGAATGGGAACGGGGACATTGGCAGCAGGTTGGAGACACCAGGGACTAGGAATGGGGACATCAGGAATGGGATGGTCAGACTGGGAATGAGAGCACCAGGAATGGAGTGGGAACACGAGGGACAAGGATGGGGACACTGGGAACTGATGAAGAGGAGCAGAGACCCCAGACTCACCTAAACCCCTCTGAGCATTGAGGGCCAAGAGAAGCTCTGCCTGAGCTCTGCCCATTATTAATATGTATAGACAGATGTAATCGCATGAATATGATTTATCACATTTAATCACATATGAAAGTTGTATAAAACCTCTGATTTTCTGTGAACCCTTTGAGCAAGTTCTCTGTGGTGCAAACCACGCTCGCTCCCAACGTTGGCAATAAATCCCTTTGCTGTTCAAAAGATCCAAAACTCTCTGAGCAGTTCTTCGGACCGGGTTTTTCAGCATCACAGAGGCAAAGGCACAAACTGAGGGATGCCCTCAGAGTGCAACATTCTCACCAAAGCTCCCCTCTCAGCTTCCTTTACACTGACCTCTTCCTGCAAGGACCTCCTTCCCATTCTGCTGATGCTTCTCAGGTTGTGTACCACCAGAAAAAAACCCAAATGCCAAGGGATGTGCATAGATTCACCAAGGATACAGCTCACCAGAATGAACATCTGATTCACACTGGCAGGAAAATACTCACCTGGCTCCTCTGCCCCCCAGTGCCCAAAGCCCACCCCACCGCTTGCATCCCACCTGGAAAGAACAGAAAGACGCTCACAGAACGACCTTTGAAGAGAAGTGCCTGTCAGAACTGCAAGGAGGGATGCATGACAATCTCACGTGGGGGATATTCTCTGCTCTGCCCTGCAGACCCTTGTGCTGGGGTCAAAACACAGCCTCTCTGCTTCCCTCTCCTGAGGGACTTGTTCTTAGACATCCCTTTCTCCACCCGGCAATTCCCAAGCCTGGACCCGACTTTTATCCCCTCTCTGCCTCAGAGCCCTCAACTTCTCTTGCAGAGAGCTGGCCCACAGCCTGCGCTGGAGCAGCATTTCCTTCCTGGGCCCTTTCCAGCTGCCCCATGGGGACACTTCCATTTTCCGGGCCAGGCCCCAGAGGCAATCCCAGCCAGTCCTGCCCCTCGTCCCCAGCCCGGCTCACTGACTCCTGGTGGCCCCTGGAAGCCAAGAGCCAAAGGCTCACCCCCCCAGAGTGCAGCCTCACCCATCTGCACTGGGGCCCCAGGGCTTCCCTTTCCCAAGCAGCCCCTGCAAACCCTTGTCCGAGAGAAAACTGGGTGACCCGAGTCCTGGATGCTTTTAGGAAAGAGGTCTGAACATTTCTTGATGAATGGAGCGGGATGACTTTTTTATTCTTGACCTTTCCAGTTCTCCATTTGGGGGCAGGATGTCCTCTGGGCCAATGTTTTGTTCCCTTTGCAGTGAGTGCAGCCTCAGAGGGCTGAGCCCTCTCTGGCTGGGCTTGGCCTCTCCTGCAGAGACTCAGGCCTGGCTGGGCTGCCCCAGGCAGACGCTGCAGGAAGAAGAGCTCAGGCCGCCTGGCTCTGGTGTCCCTGGGGCTCAGCCTGTGCCCCATTGCTGTGCAGGGGCTGAGCCCCACCTCTGCCTCGGGGCCTTGGCCAAAGGGCTGGCAAGGAAGAGGCCCAGCAGCCTTGGGGCCTGCCCAGCTTTCCTCCTCCCTGGGGGCTCTCAGTCCTCCCCTGACACCGTGTGGGCCCAAGGCCTTGCTGGCTTCGGGCTCACGGCCCGCCGGCCCCATCCCAGCGGCCTGACCCCCCTCCTTCCCCTCTCTCCAGCCTCTCCTGCCTTTTCTGGCAAGGGGCCATCCAAGGAAAACCCCGGTTCTCAGTAATGGCACCTGTGGCACGGCTGCAAGGCTCGAGTGGGCCAGGCAAGAGCAGGAGCACTGAGAGCCTGAGGAGCCAGGAGATGCCCTGGCTGGGCATCGTGCTGCTGCGGGACGAGCTGACACCTCTGCACAGTCTCTGCCCGTCCCTGCCAGCCGACTTCTGCCCAGGCTCTGGGCACGGGGACACAGCACTGACAGTTTTCAGCCACCGCGCTGTTCCACAGAGGCTGTGATGTCACAAGGCCCTTGACTGGCAGCCAGGAGATGGGCCAGGCAAGGCAAGGACGGAGCCTCGGAGCCACCAGCACGCTGTCCCCAAAGGTTGGGCTGGCACAGAAGCCCAGAGTCCATGAGCTTGGCAGAGATTTGGGAGATCAACCGGCGTCCAGCCTACGCCCCATCCCCAGCACATCAAGCAGACCACGGCACTCAGTGCCATGGCCAGTCTTTGCTTAAACACCTCCAGGGACGGTGACTCCACCACCTCCCTGGGCAGCCCATTTCAATACCTAATCCCTGTTTCTCTCCAAAAAGTCCTGCTCCTGTCCCTGACAAACAGCCCCTGACAGGCAGGTCCTCGTGTCCTCTTGTCCTATCGCCTGTTGCCTTGGAGAAGGGGCTGACCCCCACCTGGCTCCAGCCTCCTGTCAGGAAGTTGTGGACAGGGAGAAGGTCAGCCCCGAGCCTCCTCTTCTCCAGGCTGGAGAAGCCCAGCTCCCTCAGCTGCTCCTCACAGGACATGCACTGCAGACCCTTGCCCAGCTCCATTGCCCTGCTCTCCACCCACTCCAGCCCCTCAAGGTTCTCCCTGAATTGAGGGGCCCAGAGCTGGACACAGCACTCCAGCAGTGGCCTCACCAGTGCCCAGTCCAGCAGAAGCATCACTGCCCTGCTCCTGCTGCCACACTCTTTCTGATCCAGGCCAGCCTGCCCTTGGCCTTCTTGCCCACCCGGGCACCCGCTGGCTCAGGTTCAGCCTCTGTCCACCAGCACCCCCAGGGCCTCTCCCACGGGGACCCTTTGCAGCTCCTCTGCCCCCGGCCTGGAGCTGCAGGGGGTTCTTGTGGCCAGAGGCCCCAAAGGCACCAAAGGCACTCTTGAACCTCATGCCCACGGGCTCGGCCCAGAGGTCCAGCCTGTCCAGGTCCCTCTGCACAGCCTTCCTACCCTCCAGCACATCCACACTGCAAGTCAGCTTGGGGTCCTCTGCCAATTTGCTCATGGAAGACTCAATGCCCTCCTGCACATCCCCACGAAAAATAGGCAACAGGACTGGGCCTGTTACCCAACAAGTTCTAGTGCTTGACAAAGGAACCCACCCAGCAGTGGGGAGAAACTGCTGGCAGGAGATTGAATGGGGGCAACAGACAATGGATGATGGACAAGTTCTGGGCCATGGCCATTTGTTAGTAAAACAAAGTAAAAGTTTAAGGCCTGCCATATTTCAGTGGTCAGAGACCTGGCAAAGAAATCTGTTTTTGAGACCTGGACACCAAGAAGGCAGAATTTCTAAACCACAAAGACTCTTAGAGAAACCAGAGATGAAGACAAAACTAACAGAGACAGTTACTGAGGCTCTTCCTGTCTAGGGAAAAGACAAGAAAATGACAAAAACTGTGGACTAAGCATCATGCAAAGTGAGAAATCAAGAGCCAATAGAAGAGAGAAGAAGAATTCCTGCAGAGAACTGGTAAGCCAATGGACAGGAATTTCTTTGTCTGCTAAAATGTAAAAAGAGTTAAAAGTTTTGAGAACTGATGTCCAGGTGTCAGAGAGCAATTCCTGTGTCCCTTCAGCACGGAATGAAGTAGGGTCACCTCTGGAACCCAACCAACTGCTCAGAGATTTTATTCCCCGGCTTTCGCTGACGGTTTCTGGGGACCCAGATGAGACAAAGCAGCGCCGACAGGGCAGAGCAGAGGAATCGTTGGCCCTGCAGCGTGTACCAAAGGAGTTTTGGGGAGATCTTCCTATTCCCTGGTCTGGAGAGTTCACCACGCCTTCTTTTCTGGGAAAAAGAACAGGCCATGAATTTTGGGTCCTTGGTTTTAAGGCCTTTTGCCTGCACATAAGGCACAGCAATGGGAAGGACGCAGCGTGAGGCTGAGACGTTTCTGTCATGGTTTGTGGGCTTGGGTGAGATTGGGCTAGAATTACAGGACACCTGTAAAATCTGGGCTTTGGGAAAGGTTGGGGAGGGTTGGGAAAGGTGTTCAAAGGGTGGTTTTGCCTGAGGTGTTAAACATGGGAGTGGGTCTATCTTCCCAATTCCCAAGAGAAGAGATCCCAGAAAGCTCCCCTGCAGGTTGTGTTTTAAGGAACAGGAGAAGAGACTGAGGGTAAGGGGTTTCTTTCCTGGAGGGAAGGGCTGTCGTTCCCTTGCAGGAGCCCTGTGCTGAAATTGCCAGTCTGACTGCCCAAATTGAACACAGCTGAAGATTCCTGCCAGACAAAAAAGTGCCAGCACAGAAAGCTCTTGCTGTCCATGGAGTTCCCAGGGTGGCCCCCCAACTGCATCTGAAACCTGAAGGTTCCAGGCTTTCTTTCCTGGGGGAAAGGCCGTGACATCCCAAAGAGTCCCGTGGCAGACAGGTGGGGCTGCACTGTGGGGGTGTGAGGTGTTGGTTCTTTGGTTGCCAGGGGCTATTCCAGAATGGAGAGGACAGGCTGTGACATCACAAAGGGGCCCATGGCACAGGGGTTGGGCTGCACTAGGGGCTGTGAGACATTGGTTTTTTGGTTTCCAGCAGCCATTCTGGAATGGAGGGGATAGGCCGTGACATCCCAAGAGGGCCCATGGCACAAAGGTGGGGCTTCACTTTGGGGTTGTAGGGTGTTGGTTCTTTGGTTGCCAGGGCCCATTCTGGAATGGAGAGGACAGGCTGTGACACCACAAAGGAGCCCTTGGTACACGGATGGGGTTGAACTGTCACATGGTGGGGGCTTGGTTCTTTGGTTTCCAGAGGCTATTCCAGAATGGAGAGGATAGACCAGAATGGATAGGACAACAAAAGGTCCCAAAGCACATGGGTTGGTCTGCACTATGGTGTGGGGTGTTGGTTCTTTGGTTGCCAGGGCCTATTCTGGAATGGAGAGGACAGGCTGTGACAAGAAGTGCCTGTCAGAACTGCAAAGATGGGCGCACAAGAATCTTATGTGGGCATATTCTCTGCTCTGCCCTGCACACCCTTAGTGCTGGGGTCAAAACTCAACCTCTCTGCTTCCCTCTCCTGAGGGACTTGTTCTTAGACATCCCTTTCCCCTGCGCTCCTTTCAAAAGCCCTCCTGGTAATTCCCAAGCCTGTACCTGTATCTCATCCCCTCTCTGTCCTCTTCCCAATCCCCTGGTCAATCCCAACATCCCAGGACAGGGATCCCAGTTGCCTGGCTGCACTCCCACCTAGTTCCATATGCTGGGCCATGATATCCCAGCACTGGAGCAGCCAGGTCAGCAGGGGCTTTCCCAGCTGGAGGCTGAAATCTTTTCACATCTCTCACAGCTCAGCCGGGGATGGGGATCGGGTGATTATCTCTGGCCCTGCCTCTTGCTCCTGTTCTGAGGGCTCTGCTTCCCCTTCATCCCTCACTAACTGAGCTGATTTGGTCTTGGATTTCTTCTGTAGAGGGGCAACTGCTACTGGCACAGGTTGTTCCTCTGTAGTTTGAGTGGCCACGGCACCTCTTGGTCTCCTTTCCTCCTCCTCCCCCTGAGGGCACTGGGTCTTAGTTTAACAAGATTACAACTTAGAAAGTAAGAGACTTTAGGTGGAAGTGTGGAAAAGAAGAAACCTTTTATTAACAAAATCTGAATAAACAACAAATGGTGCAACCAAAAACTTTCCGAAGAAACAAAACAAAGTCCCAAATCCCCAGGTGGGGGGAGAAACTGTCCCGGCAGTTCAAAGCTCTCTCAGCCCCATGTGCTCGCAGCCAGCAGTGAAGGAGTCCCTTTTCCCAGGGGCAGTCCCCAAAGCTGAACACCTCACTCCCAGATGGGTCGGGCTCTCTCTCTCTCTCTCTCTCTCTCTCTCTCTCTCTCTCTCTCGGTCGTTCTCCACGAGGTGTCCGGGGGGAAAAAACTTCCTCTCAGGAAAAGAGAACAAGGTGGCCAAAATCAGCTCCCGCTCTGTCCGGTCCCGGACAAACCCCAAAAGCCCCCGAACAAAGGACCCCCCGCCCTCCCCGCGGCCACCGCGGTGTCCCCGAGAGCCGCCCTCCCCCCACTGCCCCTGCCCAGCGCCTGCGGCTCCGCTCCAACCCACCCCATCCCGGGAGACACAGATGGGAATGGGGGGGACACTGGGAAACAATTCCAACACCTCTTTTCAAACCTCTGACACCTGCTTCCCAGACATTCCCAAAGAAGGGGCTTCCCGTGGCCTCGAGCCAGGGACCGACCTTTGTATTGAAACAACTCCTGGAGAGACACGTTCCCATCCCTGTCCCCATTCCCATTCCTTGGGTTCCCATCCCTGTCCCCACTCTCACTTTCTGCTGTACCAACCTGCTCCCAGTGTCCCTGTTCCTATCCCCACTACCCCTATCCTGGTCTCCCATGTCCCCATTCCCATTCCCGGTGTCCCAATTCCCATTCCTGGTGACTCCAACCGGCTCCCAATGTCCCCATTCCCATTCCTGGAGTTCCCATTCCCATTCCTGCTGTCCCCAACCTGCTCCCAGTGTCCCCATCTCTGTCCCAAATGTCCCCATCCCAGTCCCCCCTGTCCCCATTCCTATTCCTGGTTCCCACAGAGGAACTGCTGGATGCCGGAGGAGGGAGCCAGGATTTATTGCCCAAAGCAGGAGATTTTCACACCCAAATTAAAGCCTCAGGAATAATTGCGGTCCTGGGTTTCACACAGGAAAAAGCAGGAAGTTGATCCATCGGGAAGAGCCGCAGGGGGTCAGGGTGGGTGGGAGCAGCGGGATGAGCTCTGCCAGCAGCTCCTGCCTTTCTGCAGGGAGAGGGAAGGGGTGGATCCAGCTCCAGGATCGTTCAGGCTGTGATTCCTGCTGGGATGAGAGCGGGGAAAGGAGTCACCATGTCCCTGTTCCATCCCAGGGGATGGAGCCGGCTGTGGAGCCCAGGGAGAGTAGGAACTGCTCTGGATTCCCTCCTGATCCTGCTCCGACCATCCCACCACAATCCCACTCCATCCATCCCACCCCAATCTCACTCCAGAATCCAGCCCTGATCCCAGTCCACAATTCCACCTGAGCCCACTCTGGAATCCTGCCCTGAGCTGGAATCCCCTTCCAATCCCGCTCCAGCCATTAGGCCCCAATTCCCCTCTGGAATCCCGGCATCCATCCTGGGATCCCTGCCCAGAGAATCTGGATCCACACACGCTGCTGGGACTCACTGGTGGGTGTGGGGTCGTATCCCTTCCACTCCCTCTTCCCTATGGAAAGAAAGCGGGATCAGCACCCGTGGCACAGGATCCCCGGAATGCTGCCGGGCGGATCCGTGCCCCTTCCCGACCCCCATCACGGGAGTTACCGGATCGGAACTTCCAGACACCGACTCCCACAAGGCCGATGATGATGATGATGGCAGCGATGACGGACACAGTGTCCTAGTTAGAACAGCTGGGACCGATTCCTCACTGGATGGGTGCAGCCCAAAACTGTGCATTCTCTGGCCTTCCATGCCATTTTCCCAGGAACTGTTGTCAGGAGAGGCCTGCCAGGTGGTGGGGATGTCCTGAGCACCCTCATACCCTTTTATGGACTGAACATCCTCATATCCTTTTTTGGACTGAGCATCCTCATAGCCTTTTATGGAATTGCCCGCTCTGAGGGAAGAACTAAGCATCCTTTTATGGAATTCCCTGTTCTGAGGGGAGGACTGGGCATTCCTGCCTGAACTGGAGATTATATAAACCTGGAGTTTCAGAACCTTTTTACCACTCGTGGGACCCAGAGGAGGACTGCAGCTCACTGCTCTCAACCAGCCTGAGACCACCCCCCTCAACTGGACTGCAACCACCACTTTTGACCAGACTGCAACAGCTCTCCCACCAGCAGGTATTTTTCCCCTCTCCCTTTACTTTCGACTGGGGTGGGGGGCCCAAGGAACACCACTTTGTTCATGGCCCAGGGTGCTGGGTTCTACATTTGGGTTTTGTGGATTAAAAGCAATTGCTTGTCTGTATAATCAGAATTATTTAGCCAGGGGGGCCCAGAGGGGGGAGAGCAGAGAGGGGTGATCCCGGAGCTGGGGGACCCCCGGAATGCTGGAGGGGGGGGAGCAGAGAGGGAGCGCCAGGCCCCTTAACCAGGGGTCCCGGAGAGGGGGAAGGCCTTGGAGTGTGGAGAGGAGGGGGGGCCTTGAGGCGGGGTGGGAGCCGAGAGCGCCAAGAGGTTTGTGAGGGTGGGAGGCGAGAGAGGAGGGCCGGCCGGCCCCGGGAGGCAGAGTGGGGAGAAGTGAGCCCTGGGACCCCCATGGCAACACTAAAGGGGACCCCGGCGAGTGGGAACCCCCCGGAGTCGCGGGCCCCCCAGTAGCCCGGAGAAGGGGGACTCCCAATGCAGGCAGAAGTGCCATCAGGCCAGACAGGGGGGAACCCCCAAACCCCAGAGAGCAGAGAGGGGGAACACCTGGGAAGGGATTTTTGGCTGAATGTTGGTGTTTTGGAGGTTTTTATGGACACAAGATGCCTGGTGAGTCCTAGAGCTGGACTTGGGCAGGAGGAACCCCCAAGGCAAAGCACTCACCCCCTTTTTTCCACCCCATCAGGATTTCTGCTTCCCAAAGCTTGGGCGGATGGAGGAGGAGGCTGCAAGGAAGAGGAAGATGCCGCGGGCCCCCCAGGCAGGTGAGGAGAAAGTCAGTGCTCTTTGGGTCGGTTACTTGTCTTTTGTGGCCGTCCTGCCGGGGCCGGAGTTGGGGGGATGTCCTTGGGCTTCCCTGTGGGCCGGAGGTAAATCCCCTGCATGTCCTTGTTGCTTCCAGCCCCAGGCCCCGAGGTGAGGCCGGAGAGCGCGGAGGACAAATCCCGGCGGCAGAGCCTGGTGGGAGAGGCCGTTTTGAAGGGCTCCCCGGCGCAGGAAGGCAGCGGGGAGGAAAAGGGCCGGAGATGCCCCCGCAGGAGGGGCTGCAAAGCCAGCCCAGGGGGCTGTGAGGAGGAAAGAGCCAGCGTGTGCCGGGAAGGCGGCCGGAGCTTGAGGCGGAGCTGCGAGCTGGTGGTCCCTGAGCAGCCTCCCAGCAGGGAAAAGCCCTTCAGGTGTTTGGATTGTGGGAAGAGCTTCAGCAAGAGAACCAACCTCCAGAGGCACCAGCACATCCACACTGGGGAACGGCCCTACACGTGTGGGGAGTGTGGAAAGAGCTTCACTCAGAGCTCCAACCTGCTCCAACACCAGATGATCCACAGTGGGGAACGGCCCTACACGTGTGAGGAGTGTGGAAAGAGCTTCAGTGACAGCTCCACCCTCCGCACCCACCGTCGCATCCACACCGGGGAACGGCCCTACACGTGTGGGGAGTGTGGGAAGAGCTTCAGTGACCGCTCCACCCTCCGCAACCACCGTCGCATCCACAGTGGGGAACAGCCCTACACGTGTGCGGAGTGTGGGAAGAGCTTCAGGAAGAGCTCCACCCTCCACAGTCATCGACGCATCCACAGTGGGGAACGGCCCTACATGTGTGGGGAGTGTGGGAAGAGCTTCAGTGACAGCTCCACCCTCCGCAACCACCGTCGCATCCACAGTGGGGAACAGCCCTACACGTGTGGGGAGTGTGGGAAGAGTTTCAGGCAGATCTCCCACCTGCTCCGACACCAGATGATCCACAGTGGGGAACGACCCTACACGTGTGAGGAATGTGGGAAGAGCTTCACTCAGATCTCTGACCTGCTCCGACACCAGATGATCCACAGTGGGGAAGGCCCTACACGTGTGCGGAGTGTGGGAAGAGCTTCAGGGACAGCTCCAGCCTTTGCAAACACCGTTGCATCCACACCAGGGAATGGCCCTACAAGTGCTTGGAATGTGGGAAGAGCTTCAGCACAAGCACCAAGCTGCTCAGCCAGCAGCACATCCACACTGGGGAACAGCCCTACACATGTAGGGAATGTGGGACAGCTCCACCCTCTACACCCACCCTCACATCCACATCAGGGAGAGGCCCTACAACTGTCGAGACTGTGGGAAGAGCTTCACGCAGAGCTCTTCCTTGACCTCCCACCAACGGACCCACCGGTAAGAGAAGCCCCGAGTGCCCCGACTGCGGGAAGAGCTTCGGCCGCTGCTCCAACTCCATCAGCCATGGGAGGACCCGCGTTGGATGATCCACAGGGACCCCCGTTGGGCACAGACCTGGTGTGCTGGTTTAATGGTAAACCAGCAGGGGAAATGTCAGCGGTGACACCTGGAATGGGATGGAACACCTGGAAAGGGAATGAGAATGCCTGGAATGGGAATGGGGACATAAAGAATGGGATGGGGACAATAGCAATGGGATGGGAACACCAGGAATGGAAATGGGAAGACCTGGAATGGGAATGGGGACATTGGGAGCAGACTGGGGACACTAGGAATGGGAATGGGGGCAGAAGGAATGGGAGTGGGGACACGAGGAATGGGGAGGGAACACCTGGAATGGGAATGGGAATTCCTGGAATGGGAACACCTGGAATGGAAACGGGGACACCAGGAATGGAAATGGGAACACCTGGAATGGGAATGGGGACACCAGGAATGGAAATGGGAACACCTGGAATGGGAATGGAGACACCTGGAATGGGAATGGGGACACCAGGAATGGAAATGGGAACACCTGGAATTGGAATGGAGACACCTGGAATGGGAACACCTGGAATGGGAATGGGGACACCAGGAATGGAAATGGGAACACCTGGAATTGGAATGGAGACACCTGGAATGGGAACACCTGGAATTGGAATGGAGACACCTGGAATGGGAACACCTGGAATGGGAATGGAGACACCTGGAATGGGAATGGGGACACCAGGAATGGGAATGGGAACACCTGGAATTGAAATGGAGACACCTGGAATGGGAACACCTGGAATGGGAATGGGAACACCTGGAATGGAAATGGGGACACAAGGAATGGAAATGGGAACACCTGGAATTGGAATGGAGACACCTGGAATGGGAACACCTGGAATTGGAATGGAGACACCTGGAATGGGAACACCTGGAATGGGAATGGAGACACCTGGAATGGGAACACCTGTAATGGAAATGGGGACACCTGGAATGGGAATGGGGACATCAGGAATGGGAATGGGGTCACCTGGGCTGGGAATGGGAACATTGGAAACGGGAACATTGGGAGCAGGTTGGGGACACCAGGAATGGGAATGGGAACATCTGGGATTTGAATGGGGACACCTGGAATGGGAATAGGGAAAACAGAGGTGGGATGGGAACACCTGGAATGGGAATGGGAACATTGGAAACGGGAACATTGGGAGCAGGTTGGGGACACCAGGAATGGGAATGGGAACATCTGGGATTTGAATGGGGACACCTGGAATGGGAATAGGGAAAACAGAGGTGGGATGGGAACACCTGGAATGGGAATGGGGACAATAGGAATGGGAATGGAGACAATAAGAATGGGAATGGAGACACCAAGAACTGGGAATGGGGAAAACAGAAGTGGGATGGGAACACCAGGAATGGGAGGAGGGACAATAGGAATGGGAATGGGGACACCTGGAATGGGATGGAACACCTGGAAAGGAAATTGGAACACCTGGAAAGGAAATTGGAACACGTGGAACAGGAATGCAAACCCGTGGAATGGGAATGGGAATTCCTGGAATGGGAATGGGAACACCTGGAATGGGAATGGGGACACCTGGAATGGGATGGGAACAACTAGAATGGGATGGGAACACCTGGAACAGGAATGCAAACCCGTGGAATGGGAACACCCGGGCCCGGTCTGTGTCCCTGGTGAAACAGGAGGCCAGGCCCAAAAGAGTTCACTAAGAAATTTGGGCCTGCTAACAAGCTCCCAACAGCCAAGACCATCTGTGCTCGTTCTGTTCTACTGACTGGAGCAAAGCTTCAGAGAATAGTACAGGAACATGTCCTAGGCCTAGAGGGGATAAATTAGAGAGACAGCAGGATCAGGGAGACATTGGAATAGGAGGAATAGGCCGGGAGCCAGGGCTTTTTCCAAGCTTCAGGGAGCGGGTCAAGAAGAATGGAAGAGAAGGAAGGTCAAGCTGAGGAAGATGAGTTGAAGCCCCCAGAGCCATGGAGGAAGAGTGGAAGTCCCCTCAGGATTGAGGGCCAAGAGAAGCACCACCCCAAGCCCCGCCTGAGCTCCACCTATACTCCGCCTGTTATTAATATGCAGAGATAGAGGTTGGAATCACTGGAATATGCATTTAATCACAGCTGAAGATTGTATAAAAATGTTGATTTTGTGTGAAGCCTTGGAGCAAGTTTGTCCAGCGTGAGCTGGCTTGCTCCCAACGTTGAATAAACAAATACCTTGTTGCTTAAAGAGAAAAAAGTCTCTGAGCAGTTTCTCGGACCGATTTTTCGGATTCAGCGCCCAGTCAGTCCCAGGATGATCCCAGTCACTCCTGGTCTCTCCCAGTTGCTCCCAGTTTCCTCCATGTGGTCCCAGTCATTCCCAGTTGCCCCCAGAAGCTTCCAGCAGGATCCCAGTTGCTCACAGCCACTTCCAGTCATCCCCAGTGCACTCCCAGTTGCTCCCAGGATGATCCCAATCACCTCTTGCATGATCCCACTCACTCCTGGTATGATCCCAGTATGACCCCAGTCACCCTCAGTGTGGTCTCAGTTGCTCCCAGCATGGGCCAAGCTTCTCCCACTGTGATCCCAGTATGGTCCCAGTTGTCCCCTTTATGGTCCCAGTTGCTCCCAGTTGCCCCTAGCACAGATCCAGTCACTCCAAGTATGATCCGAGTCTTCCCTCCTGACAGTCCCACTCAATCCCAGTTGCTTCTCTTGTAAATCCAGTCACTCACAGTTCCTTCCAGTTGCCCCCAGCCTGGTCCTAATTCGCCTTCACGTAGTCCCAGTCACTCCCAGTACAGTCCCAGTTACCCCCACCATGGTTGCAGACACTCCCAGTATATCCCAGTAGAGCCATCAGCATGCTCATAGTCATTCCCAGTCACTCCCAGATGCCCCAGTAACATTCCCGTTTCCACCAGTATGATCCCAGTGACTCCAAGGCACTCCCACTATATCCTATGTGGCCTCCAGTTGCTCCCAGTAGCCCTCAGTGTGGTCCCAGTTGCTCCCAGTATGATCCCTCTTGCCCCAGTTCTGGTCCTGGAGGGACCCAGTGTGCTCAGATCCTGCTCCCGGGGGGTCCTGCTGGGTCCCAGTCCTGGTCCCGGTGTATCCTGGTGTCCCGGTCCATCCCAGTCAGTCCCATTCATCCCAGTCCATCCCAGTCAGTCCCAATCCATCCCGGTCCATTCCAGTCCATCCCAGTCCATCCCAGTCTGTCCCAATCCATCCCGGTCCATCCCAGTCCATCCCAGTCCGTCCCAGTCCCTTCCCAGCAGCCGCCGCCGTTTCCCGGGTCCTGCCCCCCCCCCCCCCAAGATGCTGACGGGGGTCGGGGCTCCGTCTTTGCCTTCGTCTCCCTGGGCCTGCCTGGAATGAAGGGGCCGCTGGGACACTGCGGGACCTCCTGAAACCAAAGGAACCCTGGGAGAATTTGGATACTCCTGGAATCAAGGCACAATTGGGACACTGCAGGGCCCTATGGAAAAAAAAGAACCTTGTGACACTGCGGAATTCATGGAATCCAGGGGCCTTTGTGACAGGGGGGCCTCATGGAACCAAAGGAAGCCTGAGGTGTTTCAGAAGGTCATGGAATCAAGGGGCCACTGGGACACTGCAGGGCCTCTGGGAATTAAAGGAACACTGGGACACTGGGGCAGGACATCCCCCCTTCAATGGTACCAAGACAATGTCCCATTTGCAAAGGGGTCAGTGCTGAGCTGAGAGGGGGCCAGGACAAGGCAGGAGATGTTGGACCCCAGACTGGTTTCACCCCAAATGAAGCCCCTGATGGTGAGGGAACCCCTGGAGTCCAAGGACTGTCAGTCCCTGGGTTTCTACCAGAAAGGGCCAGTCCCCTTTCCCAGGGGCAGGTTCTTCCAACAGAACCCTTCTTGGGGGGTGTGTGGAGATTCCTGCCTTGGCTGGGGACCCCCAAGGTCACTGCTGGAGGTTGAGAGCAGAGATCTCCCCACGAGCGCTGGTCTGGGGGAGTTCCATCCATCTCTCATTAAGAATTATTGCTTGTTTGCCACCTTTAGTAGAATTGCTTCAACAATTGCTTTAGTGTAGTGTCCTGTCCTACCTTATCCTGTACTACTGGTAGTTTTAGTGTGTATGTTGTGTAGTAAATAATTCTGGTTTAGTCCTTTTGTCTGATCATTATTAAGAATAAGTAGTTCATTGATATAAATATAGTTGCTTTTCCATCATTAAAACCTGTGGGACAAAACTGGTTCAATCCCATCTCTATAATTCCTTAAATTCAAACCATTGGCATAACCCAAGGCTGAGATTGGATCCAGCTGCCCCCAGGCTCCTCTGGGAGCAGGAGTTTAGAAAGCCAGGGAGTCCGTTCTGCACCTCGGGACTCCAGGGCAGGACTTCTCCAATCAACTTTGTCTAAGCCTTGAACTCCCCCTGCCACAGGAGGGATGGGGAAAATGGAGCAGGAAAGGGGAGAAAAGTTGGGAAAAAGGGGGGGTGGGACCCCTTCAGCTGAGGGGCTAAAGGGGTGGGACCCCCAAAGGGAGCACAGGGAAGCTGTGGTTTAGTGGGACAATAGGAAAGGGGTGGGAAAGAAGGGAAAAGTGGTGGGCTGAGACCCCCAAAACTGAGTGTGAGGGGTGTTGGGACCCCAAAGTTATTGGGAGGGCAGTGGGAGCCCCAAACTGAGTGCAGGGGGGATGTGTGGGTTGTGGGGACCATAGGAAAGGGGTGGGAGAGGGGCTGAAAAGGGGGGTGGGACAGCAGGAAGAGGAGTCCCATGGGGGTCCCTTGGTGTCCCCATCACTTGAGCCCTGGAGCAGTTCCCTGGGGCTCTGGGGGGGTTGGATCTGCACTGGGGGGGTCCCCAACCCCTCTTTCCATCCCTGGGGTGCTGATGGGGGGTTCCCCTCCACCCAACAGCCGGTGCTGCAGTGGCCACGGGGGAAAAGGTGGGAAAAGGGGGGTCTGGGGTGGCCCCTGAGGTCCCACCCTGCTGTGGGGTATCACAACCAGCACGGCTTCCCCAGAGGAAAGGCCTGCTGATCAAACCTGAGTTACTTTATGACAACGTCACCCCCTGGCTGATCAAGGGAAGGCAGTTGATGGGATCTTTTTGGGTTTCAGTGAAGCTTCCCATAGTGTCTGTGCCCAGATCCCTCTGGACAAAGTGTCCAGCCCAGAGCTGGATAAACACACCCTGTGCTGGGCGAGCAATGGGCTCCCGGGTCGGGCACAGAGGGTGGCAGTGACTGGGGGGACATCAGATGGGGGTCACTAGGGGGGTTCCCCAGGGCTCCATCTGGGCCCTGTGCTCTCCAACATCTCCATCCATGACTTGGGCGCAGCACTGGAAGGGACACGGAGCAAGTTTGCAGATGACCCCGACATGGGAGGAGCTGCTGAGTCCCTGGAGGGCAGGGAGGCCCTGCAGAGAGACCTGGACAGATGCCAGGGCTGGGAATCACCACCCATGGAAGTTCAACAAGGGGCAGTGCCGGATTCTGCCCCTGGGATGGGGCAACCCCAGATGTGGGGACAGAGTGGGAATGAGAGGCTGGAGAGCAGTTCTGGGAAAGGGCCCTGGGGGTCCTGGGGGGTGCCCACTTGGCCAGGAGTCAGCAGTGCCCTGGCAGCCAGGAGGGACAACCCTGTCCTGGGGGCATCAGGCCCAGCATGGCCGGGCCAGGGAGGGGATTGTCCCGCTCTGCTCTGCCCTGGGGCGGCCTCACCTCAATAGTGGGGCACTCTTGGGGGACACAAGGGAAGGAAGAGATGGAACCAGTAGAGAGTGTCCAAAGGAGGTCACCAGGATGGGGAAGGCTCTGCAGGGGAAGCCTTAGGAGGAGCAGCTCAAGGCACTTGGTGTGTTCAGCTGCACAAGAAGAGACTGAGGGGAGACCTCATGGCAGTTCCAACTTCCTCAGGAGGGGCAGAGGAGGGGCAGGCCCTGAGCTCTGCTCTGGGGGGACCAGGGACAGCCCCCAGGGAATGGCCTGGAGTTGTGTCAGGCCAGGGTCAGGTTGAATGTTAGAAAGAGGTTCTTCCCCCCAGGGTGGTTGGCACTGAACAGGCTCCCCAGGGCAGTGGGCACAGCACCAAGGTTGACAGAGCTCCAGGAGAGTTTGGATGATCCTCTGGGGCACAGGCTGTGACTCTTGGGGATGGGCCTGGGCAGGGCTGAGGGTTGGACTTGATGATCCCTCTGGGGTCCCTTCCAACTCGCACATTCTTTCATTCTGGGATTCTGTAACACCCCACCTTTGCCTGCTTTGCTGCTTCTGTGAACCACGAGTTCCTTCCTTGATTGTTTCTTTCCTTTCCTTGACTGGTTTCTCTCCTTTGCAGTTGGTTACACAGATTTTTTCTAGGGCACATTCTGGACAACCACTGCTGGTTCAGTTCTGTCTCAGAGCCCGAGATCAGCCTTATGGAGCTAAAGGAACCCTGGGACACTGCGGAACCTCATGGGATCAAGGGACCATCGTGACACTGCCGGACCTCATGGAATTAAAGGAACCCAGGGGCCACTGTGGAGCCTCATGGAACCAAGTTGCCAGTGTGACATGTGGGGCCTCATGGAATCAAAGGAGCCCTGAGACCTTTGGTACTCTCATGGAATGCAGTGGCCTTTGTGACCCTCTGGAACCTCATGGAATCCAAGGGCCACTGTGACACTGCAAAAGCTCATGGAACCAAGGGGCCATTCCAGAATCACAGAATCAACGAGGTGGGAAAAGACCTCTGAGCTCATGGAGTCCAAGCCATGACCCAACCCCACACTGTCAAATAGACCATGGCCCTGAGAGCCACATCCAGTCTTTTCTGAAACACCTCCAGGGATGGTGACTCCACCCCCTCCCTGGGCAGCCCATTCCAACACCCAGTCCCCCCTTCTGGGAAGAACTTGAGCCTCCTGTCTGACCTAAACCTCTCCTGGTGCAGCTTTAGGCTGTGCCCTCTTGTCCCACTGCTGGTTGCCTGGGAGAAGAGATCGACCCCCCCCGGGCCCCCCCTCCTGTCAGGAAGTTGTAGAGAGTGAGAAGGTCCCCCCTGAGCCTCCTTCTGTCCAGGCTCAACAAGCCCAGCTCCCTCAGCTGCTCCTCACAGCACTTGTGCTCCAGAGCATTCCGCAGCCCCGGTGCCCTTCTCCAGACACGCTCCAGCACCTCAACATCTTCCCCAAAGTGAGGGGCCCAGAACTGGGCACAGCACTCGAGGGGTGGCCTCAGCAGGGCCGAACCCAGGGGCAGAATCCCTGCCCTGAAGGCAGCTCCCTGCAATCAGCTCTGCTGCAGCCCTGCAGGGCCGTTCTGCTCCTTGTCCTGCAGCTCCACCATTCCCTGCTCCCTGCAGCCCTGGCTCCCTCAGCCTTCCCCTGCCCAGCCAGACCCCCTTGTCTGGCAGCAAGAGAGCAGCCCTGGGCAGCCCAGGGATTGTCTGGGGCTCAGAGCTGTCTGCCCCAGCCTCCAGCATCTCCTGGCTTTCCTGTGCCCAGCCCTGCTGCCCTGCCAGAAGATCCCACGGTGTTCCCACTTGCAATGGAATGGGGGACCTGCTCCCAGGCTTTGCAGGCCCTTCTGTCCCTTCATCACCCACCTGATGATTCAACCAAGGCTCTGTGGGATGATTGTCAGTGTTCCTGAATCACAGGATGTGCCCACCCAAAGACATTTTCAGCATCTCTGTCCTGCCTTGAGATCAGCTTCTCCTCCAACACAGCCCCTCAGGGGCTGCAGAGACCCCCCCGACAGCAAAGGCCTCTCCTGCCAGGGCTGCAGAGACCAACCCAGCTTTTCCCTGGCCTGGGGGGAAGCGTTTCCCCTTTCTGGGCTGTCCCATTGCCATCTGCCCCTCCAGCACGTCTCTGCTCCAACCCAGAACTTGCACACATCGGCTCCGGGCACTCGGTGCTGCTGCTGGGAACGAGATCATTTTCTGATTCCTTTAAATGAATGGTGTTCATTAACTTGTTAGTTAATTGCTTTAGTGAATCATAACCAGAATATTCATCCTAAACAGTGGGTTAGTCTTAAGTCACTATTGGCCAGCACTTAGCAAAGTTTGTCATCACCTGCTCTTGTGGGAACAGGCTTGGGAAAATTATTGCAACTCTGAGTTCTGCTAAACTAGCCCTGATCTGCTTCAGTGAACAAAGCCTGGGGAGAGAGATGGATTGCTGAAGCTGGACACAAGGAATGAAGAATTTACAGACCACAAGGACATTGTGCAGGAACTAGAAGATAAAGAAGAGGTTAACAAAGACCATACAGTAGGTGTTGGAAACTCCCTACCTGGGAAAAGGATAATAAAAAGCCTGAAAAATGGGGACTAATTAGCATGAGAAGTGAGAGTCAATAACCAATAGAGGACAGAATACTAAATACTGAAGAGGATGATGCAATTTAGAACTGATGCCCTTTAAATTTTTAGTTTTTTTAAAAACATATAAATAAGTGAAAAGGCTGGGGGGGCAGGGAGGTCTGGAGTTATCCCCCACACACCCCCTGGCCAGAAGAAAGTGGTGCCTGTCTCGCTGATACAGAAGGGACAGAGTTGGAGGGTTTCATTTGTCCCATTTGTGGCTGCAGCAGGAAGAGTAAAGTCTTCTCCTCTGGAAAGGTTTCTTCCCTCAGGGTGTCTGGTGCACATTCCAGTGGGCACACAGAGGAGTGCTGGGCTGGAATGGGTTTGTTTCCAGGTGGCCTGCACAGTATCCCCTGGCACAGGGGTGGCCACGAGGCAGGGACCAAAGGGCAGGGAGACCCTGCCCCGTGGCCAGAGCACAGGAGACACCGACTCTGAGCTCATCAGCAGCAGAGTAAAGACTTCATCCCAAAATTCTCACTGCTCCCTCCAGTAAGGTAGGAAAGCCACTGCTGGAAATGGGGGGCTCTTTTGGATTAGTTTCCTAGAAGACTTCAAGCTTCAAATCCTCTTTAAAAGTGGTCAGGAACAAGGGTCTCAGCCTTCTTGGGGCTGTGACAGACCAAGGGAACACAAAGGGTTGAGGAAACGCCCCTTTTGCAGGACAGAGATGATGCCCAAAGCTCAGAGGTGGGCTCCTGAAAGTCGGTGACATTAACTGTCCTTGGGAAGGAAAGCCCCCAGCCCCAGTGTTTCAGGGGCAGGTGACAGGGTGCCCAGGGCAGGCAAAGGCCAGCAACAGGTTCCTGTGCTGGCCCCTTTTGGGTGGGAGCAATCCCTGACAGAGTCAGGTTGGCAGGTGGCATCCAAGGTTTGGAGGTGGCTCCCGGGGGGGATGACAGTCCCTTTCCTTGGGAAGGGCAGCACCCAGCCCCAGTGCTGGGGGGCAGAGGAAAGGTTTCCCAGGGCAGGCAAAGGCCAGCAGCAGCTTTCTGTCCTGGCCCTTTTGGCATGGCAGCAATCCCCAGACATATCCAATTCAGGAAGTGCTATCCAAATTTTGGAGCTGGGCTCCTGGAAATGATGGCAGTCCATGTTTTTTCCAAGGAGAGCATTTGGCCCCCATGCTGGCAGTGCAAGTGACTGAGTGCTGAGGGTGTTGCCAAATGCTCTGACATTGTTGGGATCAATCAAACCCTCTAACACGGTGGGTTTAGTGTGACAAAGCAAGGCTTTACTTTCTTTGCTGGCTGTGTATGTGGCCAACAACAATGCTGCCTTCACACAGACAGCAGTACATCACTTTTGCACCCATTTACACATTTTTGACAAAGAAATTAATGTTCATCAGTTCCAAATGGCATCATTTCATTGTTCCATTTCATTAATTAGTATTGTAGCCACTCTTACTCTCTTGTTGCTTATGCTAATTAGTTCACACTTTTAGTCTTTTTAGCATCTTTTTCCTCCAGTGGGAATTTTCCCCCACAAATGCTGAGCCTTTGTTCATCTTCTTCCTTACCTGCTGCTTTCTGCACAAGGCCCTTGTTTCCAGATATGCAGGTTCAAGAACACATCTTTCTCTCCCAGGCTTTGTTCCCTGAAGCTTATCAAGGGTAACTCTCACAAAACTGACAGTTCTAGTGCTTTTCCCAAGTTGTGTTCTCTCCAAAGTAGCTTGTGAGGAATTTTTGCTGTGTGCTGGCTAAAGTTGATTTATGGCCTAACACCCCCTCTGTGACTAATGGAAACAACGAATCCAAAGGCAAAGTGGGCCCATGGAAAGATTAGGGAAGTTCTCTAATTTCCAGGAAGGGCCCCGTGCTACCCCCAGACTCTTGGCTGTGGCTCCTCGGGGCGAGTGTGTGATTGCCCCCGAAACTGGGACTCAAAGGTTCCCCTTTGCAATGGTGCCCATCTGTACCTGGTGCATTGGGAGAGGCCTGTGCCGAGGGCAGAGCTGGAGAGCCCCTGTGCTGCTCCAGGCCTGCAGAGCTGCCTCTTTGCCTGCAGCCCTGGCCAGCTGGGAGCGGGCAGGCCTGCGGGCTCCCTGCCTGCTCTCCAGCCTCTCCCGTGCCTCGGGCGCTCCAGCCCCGGCCCACTGGGGCTCCGCTGGCCTCGCTCCGTGGTGCCCGTGTCTCCTGCCCCTGGGCAGCCCCAGCCCACCCCGCTGGGCCATGGGCTGGCTTTGCCCACAGCCGGGAGCTTGGAGAGCCTGGGGGGAAAGCTTCTGCCAGGGGGGTCCTTCCCAGGCCTCCCGTCAAACCAGGCGGGGTCTCTCCTAGGAGCAGGAATTCTCCCTTGCTCAGCAATTTTCCAGGGCCTTTACAGTGGAAGTTTCTGGCAGGGGAGTTACAAAATCGGGAAGTTTCTGAATGCTTTTCAGTTGGGGTAGTTGTCACATAAGTGTCCAGGTTTTGGAGAAGAGATGCTGAACAAGGGTCCTCTATATCCAGCTGTAAATACTCTGCTCAACAGACAAGGTCAAGTAAAGTTCAAGCTCCAAACAAGCACCAGAGACCACCAAGAGGCCACCAGAAGCCCCCAGTGACCAAATAAGGACTTTGGAAGGACTTCAGAAGGACCTCCCTGAGCTAATTCCCATGGGTGTGATCTTTGTGAGGGAAGGAGTGAATATGTAAGACATTTGTTGGATATGTAAAATTGTGAGTAAATCTCAGCTGCCCTGGGGGAGAACAGGGCACACTGGTGGTTGGGGGGAAGATCCTCCCATGGGTGAGGGGCTGATAACAAAGAATGGCTGCCCACTATTGCTCCCAAATTGAGCCTTGGGGGTTTCTTTTCTGCCCATTTACGGTCCCACCATGAGGAGACAAGTGCCCCTTGCAGCCCTGGGCCCTCATTGCCTCCTTGTCCCTGCTCAGCAGCCTGGGAGGTTGTCACAGGTTTACTTGTTCAAAAAAACCCAGACAGGGAATGTTTCTTTGCCCTGCATTGCTGTAAGGGGGATGTTGAACGGGGGAGGGGAGTTTTTGCCTTGGGTGATTGACCCACACAAAAGAACCAACCAGCAGATCCACATTCCAAGCTGAAGGCCCTCCAAAGGCTGTGGGGGGGTGTGGGGTTTTTTAACTCTCTCCTCAGAAAGGGAAGGCACTGCCTGGAGGATGCCACTTGCCCCTGCATGATCCCAGTTGCTCCCAGTATGATCCCACTATGAGTCCAGTCACCCCCAGTATGATCCCAGTAAATTCCAGCAACTTCCAGTGGATTCAATGAATCCACTTTCATCCCAGTCATCCCCAGTATGGTTGCAGTCCCTCTCACATTCTCCCAGTATTCTTTCAGTCACTCCCAGGATGATCCCAGTATGAGCCCAGCAGGGGCCCAGCTGCTCCCACTCTGATCCCAGTTGCCCCCAGTGTGGTTGCTCCAGAATGGATCAGGAATGGGGACCCCTCTGTGCCCCCCCCTTGTGTCACCCTGTTCTGGGGGAGCTTTGGGGTGACATCTGCAACCCCACACGGCATCCAACTCATCCCAAAGTGTACTGGGACCCCCGTAAACCACCCCACAGCCCCCAAGGAACCCCCAAACCCACTCAGAGTCCATACAGGGCTCCACCTAACCCCTTTTTTGGGGGGACTTTCATGGGCTCTGGGGTTACTGGGAGCCTCCCCTGGCTGCAGGCGAGGAGCTCTTGGGTGAGAGGGAGTGTTGGGAAGGGGGGGGTCGGTGAGTCAGAGGGGATAAAAGGGGTGGTGGGACCCCAAGACTGAATGGGAGAGGAGTGGGACCCCCCAAAAGTGGAGGGGGAGGGAGGCTGAGAATTGGGGGCTGATGGGAAAGGAGTGGGAGAGGTCAGAAGAGTGGGGAAAAGGGGAGGGTGGGACCCCCAAACTGAGCATGAGGGGGGTGGAGATTGGGGGAATGATGCATATGGGGTGGGAGAGGGGGAAAAAGTGGGGGTTGGGACCCCAAAACTGATCTTGGGGTGGCTGGGGATTGAGGGGACCATGGAAAAGTGGGAGGAACAGGGAGAGGGGTGGAAAAGGGGGGTGGTCTGGAGGGATGGACGGTCCCATGGGGGTCTTTGGGCACTGGGGGGTTGGGAAAGGGGGGTGGTCCCCCTAAGCTCCCAACTTCCTCTGGGGTCCTGGGGGCTGCTGGATCCAATCTCAGCCTTGCATTGTGCCAACAGTTGAAATTTAAAGCAATTCTAGAGGGGTGACTGAACCACATTTGTGCCCCAGGCTTTAATGATGGCAAATCAGATCTATTGATAGAAAATGAATTATTTATTTTTGCAAATGATGACACAGAACAGAATTATTTAGTGAACAATAGAAACACTAAAACTACCAGGAGTACAGGATAAGATAGGACAGGGCACTACACTAAAGCAATTGTTGAAGCAATTCTACAAAAACTGGCAAACAAGCAATAATTCTTAATTAGAGATGAATGGAACTCCCCCAGACCAGCGCTCGTGGGGAGATCTCTGCTCTCAACCTCCAGCAGTGACCTTGGGGGGTCCCCAGCCAAGGCAGGAATCTCCACACACCCCCCAAGAAGGGTTCTGTTGGAAGAACCTGCCCCTGGGAAAGGGGACTGGCCATTTCTGGTAGAAACCCATGGACTGACAGTCCTTGGACTCCAGGGGTTCCCTCACCATCAGGGGCTTCATCTGGGGTGAAACCAGTCTGGGGTCCAACATCTCCTGCCTTGTCCTGGCCCCCTCTCAGCTCAACACTGACCCCTTTGCAAATGGGACATTGTCTTGGTGCCATTGCAGGGGGGATGTCCTGCCCCAGTGTCCCAGTGTTCCTTTAATTCCCAGAGGCCCTGCAGTGTCCCAGTGGCCCCTTGATTCCATGACCTTCTGAAACACCTCAGGCTTCCTTTGGTTCCATGAGGCCCCCCTGTCACAAAGGCCCCTGGATTCCATGAATTCCGCAGTGTCACAAGGTTCCTTTTTTTCCATAGGGCCCTGCAGTGTCCCAATTGTGCCTTGACTCCAGGAGTATCCAAATTCTCCCCGGGTTCCTTTGGTTTCAGGAGGTCCCGCAGTGTCCCAGTGGCCCCTTCATTCCAGGCAGGCCCAGGGAGACGAAGGCAAAGACGGAGCCCCGACCCCCGTCAGCATCTTGGGGGGGCGGGGGGGCAGGACCCGGGAAACGGCGGCGGCTGCTGGGAAGGGACTGGGATGGACTGGGACAGACTGGGATGGACTGGGATGGACTGGGATGGGCTGGGATGGGCTGGGATGGACTGGGATGGACTGGGATGGGCTGGGACAGACTGGGATGGATTGGGATGGACTGGGAATGACTGGGATAGACTGGAATGGACTGGAGTGGACTGGGATGGACCGGGATGGATTGGGACTGACTGGGATGGACTGGGATGGGCTGGGATGGACCGGGACAGACTGAAACAGACTGTGATAGACTGGAATGGACTGGGATGGACTGGGATGGAATGGGACACCAGGATACACCGGGACCGGGACTGGGACCCAGCAGAACCCCCCGGGAGCAGGATCTGAGCACACTGGGACCCTCCAGGACCAGAACTGGGGCAAGAGGGATCATACTGGGAGCAACTGGGACCACACTGAGGGCTACTGGGAGCAACTGGAGGCCACATAGGACATAGTGGGAGTGCCTTGGAGTCACTGGGATCATACTGGTGGAAACTGGAATGTTACTGGGGTGTCTGAGAGGGACTGGGAAGGACTAAGAGCATGCTGAGGGCTCTACTGGGATATACTGGGAGTGTCTGCAACCATGGTGGGGGTGACTGGGACCATACTGGGAGTGACTGGGACTACATGAAGGGGAATTAGGACCAGGTTGGGGGCAACTGGAAGGAACTGTGAGTGACTGGATCTACAAGAGAAGCAACTGGGATTGAGTGGGACTGTCAGGAGGGAAGACCGGGATCATACTTGGAGTGACTGGATCTGTGCTAGGGGCAACTGGGAGCAACTGGGATCATACTGGGATCACAGTGGGAGCAGTTTGGCCCATACTGGGAGCAACTGAGACCACACTGAGGGTGACTGGGGTCATACTGGGATCATACCAGGAGTGAGTGGGATCATGCAGGAGGTGATTGCGATCATCCTGGGAGCAACTGGGAGTGCACTGGGGATGACTGGAAGTGGCTGTGAGCAACTGGGATCATGCTGGAAGCTTCTGGGGGCAACTGGGAATGAGTGGGATCACATGGGGAAAACTGGGAGCAACTGGGAGAGACCAGGAGTGACTGAGATCATCCTGGGACTGACTGGGCGCTGAATCCGAAAAATCGGTCCGAGAAACTGCTCAGAGACTTTTTTCTCTTTAAGCAACAAGGTATTTGTTTATTCAACATTGGGAGCAAGCCAGCTCACGCTGGACAAACTTGCTCCAAGGCTTCACACAAAATCAGCATTTTTATACAATCTTCAGCTGGGATTAAATGCATATTCAAGTGATTCCAACCTCTATCTCTGCATATTAATAACAGGCGGAGTATAGGTGGAGCTCAGGCGGGGCTTGGGGCGGTGCTTCTCTTGGCCCTCAATCCTGAGGGGACTTCCACTCTTCCTCCATGGCTCTGGGGGCTTCAACTCATCTTCCTCAGCTTGACCTTCCTTCTCTTCCATTCTTCTTGACCCGCTCACTGAAGCTTGGAAAAAGCCCTGGCTCCCGGCCTATTCCTCCTATTCCAATGTCTCCCTGATCCTGCTGTCTCTCTAATTTATCCCCTCTAGGCCCAGGACATGTTCCTGTACTATTCTCTGAAGCTTTGCTCCAGTCAGTAGAACAGAACGAGCACAGATGGTCTTGGCTGTTGGGAGCTTGTTAGCAGGCCCAAATTTCTTAGTGAACTCTTTTGGGCCTGGCCTCCTGTTTCACCAGGGACACAGACCGGGCCCGGGTGTTCCCATTCCCATTCCACGGGTTTGCATTCCTGTTCCAGGTGTTCCCATCCCATTCTAGTTGTTCCCATCCCATTCCAGGTGTCCCCATTCCCATTCCAGGTGTTCCCATTCCCATTTCATGTGTTCCCATTCCCTTTCCAGGTGTTCCATCCCATTCTATGTGTCCCCATTCCCATTCCTATTGTCCCTCCTCCCGTTCCTGGTGTTCCCATCCCACTTCTGTTTTCCCCATTCCCAGTTCTTTGTGTTCCCATTCCCATTCCTGGTGTTCCCCTCCCACCTCTGTTTTCCCTATTCCCATTCCAGGTGTCTCCATTCCCATTCCAGGTGTCCCCATTCCTATTCCTGGTGTCCCCAGTCTGCTTCCAATGTTCCCATTCCAATTCCAGGGGTCCCCATTCCCATTCCAGGTGTTCCCATTTCCATTCCTGGTATCCCCAACCTGCTCCCAATGTTCTCATTCCCATTCCCAATGTTCCCATTCCCATTACTGGTGTTCCCATTCCCATTCCCAATGTCCCCATTCCCATTCCAGGTGTTCCTATTCCCATTCCAGAGTTTCCCATCCCATTCCAGATGTCTCCATTCCCATTCCAGGTGTTCCCAGTCTGCTCCCAATGTCCCCATTCCTATTCCAGGTGTTCTCATTCCCATTCCTGGTGTTCTCATCCCATTGCTATTGTCCCCATCCCATTCCTGATTTCCCCATTCCCATTCCAGGCATTCTCATTCCCAGTCCAGGTGTTCCCATTCCCATTCCACGTGTTCCAAGTCCCTTTCCAGGTGTTCCATCCCATTCTAGGTGTCCCCATTCCCATTCCTATTGTCCCTCCTCCCATTCCTGATGTTCCCATCCCACTTCTGTTTTCCCCATTCCCAGTTCTTGGTGTTCCCATTCCCATTCCAGGTGTCTCCATTCCCATTCCTATTGTCCCCATTCCCATTCCAGGTGTTCCCATCCCACCTCTGTTTTCCCTATTCCCATTCCAGGTGTTCCCATTCCCACTCCTGGTGTCCCCATTCCAATTCCTGGTGTCCTCAATCTGCTCCCAGTGTTCCCGTTCCCATTCCAGGTGTTCCCATTCCCATTCCACGAATTCCCATTCCCAATCCAGGTGTTCCCATCCCAGTTCCTGGTGTCTCCATTCCAGTTCCTGGTGTCCCCGTTCCCATTCCTGGTGTCCCTAACCTGCTCCCAGTGTTTCCATCCTTCTCCCCGGTGTCCCCATTCCCATTCCAGGTGCCCCCATTCCCAGTTCCTGAAGCCTCCATTCCCATTCCTGTTGTTCCCAGTCTTCTCCCAATGTTCCCATCCCCATTCCCCCGGTCCTCATTCCCATTCCAGGTGTCCCCATTCCCATTGTCCCTGTCCCCATTCCCATTCCCGGTTCCCAGGGAGGAACTGCCGGATGCCAGAGGAGGAGCCAGAATTTATTGCCCAAAGCCGGAGATTTTCACACCAAAATTAACCCCCAGTGATGTCACCGCTGTCCATGTGATGTCACCAATGTCTCTGTGATGTCACCGCTGTCATTTCCCCTGCTGGTTTACCATTAAACCAGCACACCAGGTCTGTGCCCAACGGGGGTCCCTGTGGATCATCCAACGCGGGTCCTCCCATGGCTGATGGAGTTGGAGCAGCGGCCGAAGCTCTTCCCGCAGTCGGGGCACCCGGGGCTTCTCTTACCGGTGGGTCCGTTGGTGGGAGGTCAAGGAAGAGCTCTGCCTGAAGCTCTTCCCACACTCCCCACAGTGGAAGGGCCTCTCCCTGATGTGGAGGCGACGGTGGGTGTAGAGGGTGGAGCTGTCCCATATTCCCTACACGTGTAGGGCTGTTCCCCAGTGTGGATGTGCTGGTGGCTGAGCAGCTTGGTGCTTGTGCTGAAGCTCTTCCCACATTCCAAGCACCTGTAGGGCCATTCCCTGGTGTGGATGCAACGGTGTTTGCAAAGGCTGGAGCTGTCCCTGAAGCTCTTCCCACACTCCGCACACGTGTAGGGCCTTCCCCACTGTGGATCATCTGGTGTCGGAGCAGGTGGGAGCTCTGAGTGAAGCTCTTCCCACATTCCTCACACATGTAGGGCCTTTCCCCACTGTGGATCATCTGGTGTCGGAGCAGGGTGGAGAATTGAGTGAAGCTCTTCCCACATTCCTCACACATGTAGGGCCTTTCCCCACTGTGGATCATCTGGTGTCGGAGTAGGGTGGAGATCTGATTGAAGCTCTTCCCACATTCTTCGCACATGTAGGGCCTTTCCCCACTGTGGATCATCTGGTGTCGGAGCAGGTGGGAGATCCGAGTGAAGCTCTTCCCACACTCCCCACACGTGTAGGGCCGTTCCACACTGTGGATGTGACGGTGGTTGCGGAGGGTGGAGCTGTCACTGAAGCTCTTCCCACACTCCCCACACATGTAGGGCCGTTCCCCAGTGTGGATGTGCTGGTGCCTCAGGAGGTTGGATCTCTTGCTGAAGCTCTTCCCACATTCCAAACACCTGAAGGGTTTCTCCCTGCTGAGAGGCTGCTCAGGGACCACCAGCTGGCAGCTCCGCCTCAAGTTCCGGCTGCCTTCCCAGCACACGCTGGCTCTTTCCTCCTCACAGCCCCCTGGGCTGGCTTTGGAGCCCCTCCTGCGGGGGCATCTCCGGCCCTTTTCCTCCCCGTTGCCTTCCTGCGCCGGGGAGCCCTTCAAAACGGCCTCTCCCACCAGGCTCTGCCGCCGGGATTTGTCCTCCGCGCTCTCCGGCCTCACCTCGGGGCCTGGGGCAGGAAGCAACAAGGACACGCAGGGGATTTGTCTCCGGCCCAAAGGAAAGCCCAAGGACATCCCCCCAACTCCGACCCCGGCAGGACGGCCACAAAAGACCGACCGAAAGGGGCACTGACTTCCTCCTCACCTGCCTGGGGGGCCCGCGGCATCTTCCTCTTCCTCGCAGCCTCCTCCTCCATCCGCCCAAGCTTTGGGAAGCAGAAATCCTGCTGAGGGGGAAAACAAAGGGTTAGCGCGTTGCCTTGGGGGTTCCTCCTGCTCAAGTCCAGCTCTAGGATTCACCGGGTAACTTGTGTCCATAAAAACCCCCAAAACACCAACATTCAGCCCAAAAAGCCCTCCCAGGAGTTCCCCCTCTCTGCTCTCTGGGATTAGGGGGGACCCCTTTCTGGCCTGATGGCACTTCTGCCTGCATTGGGGGTCCCCCTTCTCAGGGCTGCCGGGGGTCCTGCAGCTCCGGGGGGTTCCCACTCGCCGGGGTCCCCTTTAGTGTTTCCTGGCCCATCCCCCTTGGGCCCCCCTTGGCACCCCCTTGGCCCCCCCTTGCCCAATAAGTCTGATTATACAGACAAGCAATTGGGTTTAAGCCACAAAACCCAAATGTAGAACCCAGCACCCTGGGGCATAACAAAGTGCTGTTCCTTGGGCCCCCCCCGAGTCCAAAGTAAAGGGAGAGGGGAAAAATACCTGCTGGTGTGAGAGCTGTTGCAGTCTGGTCAAAAGTGGTGATTGCAGTCCAGTTGAGGGGGGTGGTCTCAGGCTGGTTGAGAGCGGTGAGCTGCAGTCCTCCTCTGGATCCCACGAGTGGCAAAAAGGTTACGAAACTCCAGGTTTATATATTCTCCAGTACAAGTAGGAATGCCCAGTCCTCCCCTCAGAGCAGGGAATTCCATAAAAGGATGCTTAGTTCTTCCCTCAGAGCGGGCAATTCCATAAAAGGATATGAGGATGCTCAGTCCATAAAAGGGTATGAGGGTGCTCAGGACATCCCCACCACCTCGCAGGCCTCTCCTGACAACAGGTCCTGGGAAAATGGCATGGAAGACCAGAGAATCCACAGTTTTGGGCTACACCCATCCAGTGAGGAATCGGTCCCAGCTGTTCTAACTAGGACGCTGTGTCCGTCATCGCTGCCATCATCATCATCATCGGCCTCGTGGCAGTCGGTGACTGGAAGCTCCGATCCGGTAACTCCCGGGATGGGGGTCGGGAAGGGGCACGGATCCGCCCGGCAGCATTCCGGGGATCCCGTGCCACGGGTGCTGATCCCACTTTCTTTCCATAGGGAAGAGGGAGGGGAATGGATACGACCCCGCACCCACCAGTGAGTCCCAGCAGCGTGTGTGGATCCAGATACTATGGGCAGGGATCCCAGGATGGATGCCGGGATTCCAGAGGGGAATGGGGGCCTCATGACTGGAGTGGGATTGGAAGGGGATTCCAGCTCAGGGCAGGATTCCAGAGTGGGCTCAGGTGGAATTGTGGACTGGGATCAGGGCTGGATTCTGGAGTGGGATTGGGGTGGGATGGATGGAGTGGGATTGGGGTGGGATGGACGGAGCAGGATCAGGAGGGATTCCGCAGCAGTTCCTACTCTCCCTGGGCTCCACAGCTGGCTCCATCCCCTGGGATGGGAACAGGGACATGGTGACTCCTTTCCCCGCTCTCATCCCAGCAGGAATCACAGCCTGAGCGATCCCGGAGCTGGATCCGCCCCTTCCCTCTCCCTGTGGAAAGGCAGGAGCTGTTGGCAGAGCTCATCCTGCTGCTCCCACCCAGCCCGGCCCCCCTGCGGCTCTTCCCGATGGATCAATTTCCTGCTTTTTCCCATGTGAAACCCAGGACCACAATTATTCCGGAGGCTTTAATTTGGGTGTGAAAATCTCCTGCTTTGGGCAATAAATCCTGGCTCCCTCCTTTGGCATCTGGCAGTTCCTCTGTGGGAACCAGGACTGGGAATGGGGACAGGGGGGCTTGGATGGGGACACTGGGAGCAGGTTGGGGACACCAGGAATGGGAATGGGAACTCCAGGATTGGGAATGGGGACATTGGGAGCAGGCTGGAGTCACCAGGAATGGGAATGGGGACACCGTGAGACAATGGGGAAAGGGATGGGGACACCAGGAGCAGGATGGGAAGACCAGGGGAAGGTTTGGGACATCAGGAATGGGATGGAGATGCCAGGAATAGCAATGGAGACATTGGGAGCAGGTTGGGGACAGCAGGAACTGGGAATGGGGACACCAGGAATTGGAACGGGGACATTGGCAGCAGGTTGGAGACACCAGGGACTGGGAATGGGGACATCAGGAATGGGATGGTCACACTGGGAATGAGAGCACCAGGAATGGAGTGGGAACACGAGGGACAAGGATGGGGACACTGGGAACTGATGAAGAGGAGCAGAGACCCCAGACTCACCTAAACCCCTCGGAGCATTGAGGGTCAAGAGAAGCTCCACCTGAGCTCTGCCCATTATTAATACGTATAGACAGATGTAATCGCATGAATATGATTTATCAGATTTAATCACATATGAAAATTGTATAAAACCTCTGATTTTGTGTGAACCCTTTGAGCAAGTTCTCTGTGGTGCAAACCACGCTCGCTCCCAACGTTGGCAATAAATCCCTTTGCTGTTCAAAAGATCCAAAACTCTCTGAGCAGTTCTTCGGACCGGGTTTTTCAGCATCACAGAGGCAAAGGCACAAACTGAGGGATGCCCTCAGAGTTCAACATTCTCACCAAAGCTCCCCTCTCAGCTTCCTTTACACTGACCTCTTACTGCAGGGACCTCCTTCCCATTCTGCTGATGCTTCTCAGGTTGTGTACCACCCGGAAAAAAACCAAATGCCAAGGGATGTGCTTAGATTCACCAAGGATACAGCCCACCAGAATTAACATCTGATTCAGACTGGCAGGAAAATGCTCACCTGGCTCCTCTGCCCCCCAGTGCCCAAAGCCCACCCCACCGCTTGCATCCCACCTGGAAAGAACAAGAAGATGCTCACAGAACGACCTTTGAAGAGAAGTGCCTGTCAGAACTGCAAGGAGGGATGCACAACAATCTCACGTGGGGGATATTCTCTGCTCTGCCCTGCAGACCCTTGTGCTGGGGTCAAAACACAGCCTCTCTGCTTCCCTCTCCTGAGGGACTTGTTCTTAGACATCCCTTTCCCCTCCCGGCAATTCCCAAGCCTGTACCCGGCTCTGATCCCCTCTCTACCTCAGAGCCCTCAACTTCTCTTGCAGAGAGCTGGCCCACAGCCTGCGCTGGGGCAGCAGTTCCTTCCTGGGCCCTTTCCAGCTGCCCCCATGGGGACACTTCCATTTTCTGGGCCAGGCCCCAGAGGCAATCCCAGCCAGTCCTGCCCCTTGTCCCCAGCCCGGCTCACTGACTCCTGGTGGCCCCTGGAAGCCAAGAGCCAAAGGCCGACCCCCCCAGAGTGCAGCCCCACCCATCTGCACTGGGGCCCCAGGGCTTCCCTTTCCCAAGCAGCCCCTGCAAAGCCTTGTCAGAGAGAAAACTGGGTGACCCGAGTCCTGGATGCTTTTAGGAAAGAGGTCTAAACATTTCTTGGCTAATTGAGGGGGATGACTTTTATTCTTGACCTTTCCAGTTCTCCATCTGGGGGCAGGATGTCCTCTGGGCCAATGTTTTGTTCCCTTTGCAGTCAGTGCAGCCTCAGAGGGCTGAGCCCTCTCTGGCTGGGCTTGGCCTCTCCTGCAGAGACTCAGGCCTGGCTGGGCTGCCCCAGGCAGACGCTGCAGGAAGAAGAGCTCAGGCCGCCTGGCTCTGGTGTCCCTGGGGCTCAGCCTGTGCCCCATTGCTGTGCAGGGGCTGAGCCCCACCTCTGCCTCGGGGCCTTGGCCAAAGGGCTGGCAAGGAAGAGGCCCAGCAGCCTTGGGGCCTGCCCAGCTTTCCTCCTCCCTGGGGGCTCTCAGTCCTCCCCTGACACCGTGTGGGCCCAAGGCCTTGCTGGCTTCGGGCTCACGGCCCGCCGGCACCATCCCAGCGGCCTGACCCCCCTCCTTCCCCTCTCTCCAGCCTCTCCTGCCTTTTCTGGCAAGGGGCCATCCAAGGAAAACCCCGGTTCTCAGCAATGGCACCTGTGGCACGGCTGCAAGGCTCGAGTGGGCCAGGCAAGAGCAGGAGCACCGAGAGCCTGAGGAGCCAGGAGATGCCCTGGCTGGGCATCGTGCTGCTGCGGGACGAGCTGACACCTCTGCACAGTCTCTGCCCGTCCCTGCCAGACGACTTCTGCCCAGGCTCTGGGCACGGGGACGCAGCACTGACAGTTTTCAGCCACCGCGCTGTTCCACAGAGGCTGTGATGTCACAAGGCCCTTGCCTGGCAGCCAGGAGATGGGCAAGGCAGGGCAAGGACGGACGCTTGGGCAATAGACAATGGATGATGGACAAGTTCTGGGCCATGGCCATTTGTTAGAAAAACAAAGTAAAAGTTTAAGGCCTACCATACTTCAGTGGTCAGAGACCTGGCAGAGAAATCTATTTTTGAGACCTGGACACCAAGAAGGCAGAATTTCTAAACCACTAAGACCCTTAGAGAAACCAGAGACGAAGGCAAAACCAACACAGACAATTACTGAGGCTCTCTCTATCCAGGGGAAAGACAAGAAAAGGACAAAAATTGTGGACTAAGCGTCATGCAAAGTGAGAAATCAAGAGCCAACAGAAGAGAGAAGAAGAATTCCTGCAGAGAACTGGTAAGCCAATGGACAGGAATTCATTTGTCTGCTAACATGTAGAAATAGTTAAAAGTTTTGAGAACTGATGTACAGGTGTTAGAGAGCAATTGCTGTGTCCCTTCAGTGCTGAATGAAGTAGGGTCACCTCTGGAACCCAACCAACTGCTCAGAGATTTTATTCCCCGGCTTTCACTGACAGTTTCTGGGGACCCAGATGAGACAAAGCAGCGCCGACAGGGCAGAGCAGAGGAATCGTTGGCCCTGCAGCGTGTACCAAAGGAGTTTTGGGGAGATCTTCCAGTTCCCTGGTCTGAAGAGTTCACCACGCCTTCTTTTCTGGGAAAAAGAACAGGCCATGAATTTTGGGTCCTTGATTTTAAGGCCTTTTGCCTGCACATAAGGCACACCGATGGGAAGGACGCAGCGTGAGGCTGAGAGGTTTCTGTCATGGTTTGTGGGCTTGGGTGAGATTGGGCCATAATTACAGGACGCCTGTAAAATCTGGGCTTTGGGAAAGGTTGGGGAGGGTTGGGAAAGGTGTTGAAAGTGTGGTTTTGCCTGAGGTGTTAAACATGGGAGTGGGTCTATCTTCCCAATTCCCAAGAGAAGAGATCCCAGAAAGCTCCCCTGCAGGTTGTGTTTTAGGGAACAGGAGAAGAGACCGAGGGTAAGGGGTTTCTTTCCTGGAGGGCAGGGCTGTCGTTCCCTTGCAGGAGCCCTGTGCTGAAATTGCCAGTCTGACTGCCCAAACTGAACACAGCTGAAGATTCCTGCCAGACAAAAAGTGCCAGGACAGAAAGATCTTGCTGCCCATGGAGTGCCCAGGGTGGCCCCCAACTGCATGTGAAACCCGAAGGTTCCAGGCTTTCTTTCCTGGGGGAAAGGCCGTGACATCCCAAAGAGTCCTGTGGCAGACAGGTGGGGCTGCACTGTGGGGGTGTGAGGTGTTGGTTCTTTGGTTTCCAGGGGCTATTCCAGAATGGAGAGGACAGGCCATGACATCACAATGGGGCCCATGGCACATGGGTGGGGCTTCACTTTGGGGTTGTAGGGCTGTAATGGTTTGAGAGGCCCAAAATCCAATTCTTGAGTTCAAGCCCCCCTCCCACATCTCAGCCCAGTGTGAGATGGGTTTTCCAGACAACACACGAGACTCAAAATGGGGGGAAAGGATTATATTACAATGACTATACAGATAAATATTATAATACATTAGAGACACAATCTCAACTATGTCTACCATGATAAAAGAGTATTTACAATGGATCAAATCTCTTCTTCCTCCAAAGAAAAGTCCAGGAGGGAAGAAGGAAGAGATCCTTTCCACTCTCAGAGCAGCAGTGTCTCTAGGGCAGCAGGCTCTCTTCTTCCATGCAGCAGCTGTAGCTGGATCTCTGCCAGTACACACGAGGGGGGTCTCCAAGCCCCTCTTGGCCCTTCGACTCCAAGCGAGGGTCTTTCTCTTCTGTGGGCTGCGTAGCAGGGACAAGGCTCGCCTCACCACGTCATATCATGGGGTGTAAGACATCCCATGAAGGTCCCTTCCTCAGGGCATTCACCCCTGAGTCAGAACGTCTCGGGCAGCTTTCAGTTGAAAACCTTTGCCTCAAGAGTTCTATCAGAGCTCCTGTGCTCTGTCTCAGGCTGCCAGCCTGGCAGCAGCAATCCGGGGGCCAAGGTCACCCCTCCGCATTCCTTCTGGCTGTCCCGGTCCAGCTTCGGGATGCCTTGAGCTTCTCAGCTCCTCTCTTTTCAATGCTGTAGCACTCCAAGACTATTCTCAAGTAAGAGTCCATCTCTTCCTCCTTCCTAGGAGGTCTCAGAGGGGTTTGGGGTGTTTGTTTTAGTTCTTACCCAAACTTTCTCTCTCTTCAGACAACTCTGTGTCTCTCTGATTAGCTGCGTGCTTGGTTTGCTGCTTCTTCAGTTCTTATCTTCTGGCTCTCTGCCACCGTTTCTCCTGTCAGTACTGCTCTGCCGCTGCTTCTGCTGCTCACGGTGGAGGGAAAAAACCTCCCAGCTCTCAGCTACAGATACTTAGCGCAGTCTAACACTGTTCCAAGTCCCCGTAGCCCCCCAGCCAGGGGCTGGGTGGGGGCCATAGCCCCCAACAGGGCTACTGCCCCTTCTCCTTGTGGCCTCAGAATATGGCTACTTCAACAACAACAACTACAGCTAACCTTCTTTTCTGGTCTGGGTGATATGTTTATATTTTGCAGAAGTGCTCATTGGTTTAATCCTAAGGGTCACCACCCCCTGGGGGTTACCATTTTTTAACTTTAGAGGGAAAACTGTTTCTTCCCCCCCCACAAGGGCATTGGTTTTTTGGTTGTCAGGGCCCATTCCAGAATGGAGAGGACAGGCTGTGACACCACAAAGGAGCCCTTGACATATGGATGGGGTTGAACTGTCACATGGTGGGGGCTTGGTTCTTTGGTTTCCAGAGGCCATTCCAGAATGCAGAGGATAGGCCAGAATGGATAGGACAACAAAAGGGCCCAAAGCACATGGGTTGGTCTGCACTATGGTGTGGGGTGTTGGTTCTTTGGTTGCCAGGGCCTATTCTGGAATGGAGAGGACAGGCTGTGACAAGAAGTGCCTGTCAGAACTGCAAAGACGGACGCACAAGTATCTTATGTGGGCATATTCTCTGCTCTGCCCTGCACACCCTAGTGCTAGGGTCAAAACTCAGCCTCTCTGCTTCCCTCTCCTGAGGGACTTGTTCTTAGACATCCCTTTCTCCACCCGGCAATTCCGAAGCCTGTACCCGGCTCTGATCCCCTCTCTGGCTCAGAGCCCTCAACTTCTCTTGCAGAGAGCTGGGCCTGTCAACCCACCTGCCAAAAGCACGGCCCTTGGGCTGCCTCGGAGGTTCCTGCAGTCGCCCCAGGCCCTGCCCAAGGCCCTCCCATCAGGGGCTGGGCCCTGGGGGCCAGGGGAGAACCCACCCGCGGCTTGGCCGTTCTTGCCCAGCCCTGCTCTGGCCCAGCCTCCTCCCCCTGCACACTCCCCACTGCCACAGCCTGCACTGGGGCAGCAGTTCCTTCCTGGGCCCTTTCCAGCTGCCCCCATGGGGACACTTCCATTTTCCGGGCCAGGCCCCAGAGGCAATCCCAGCCAGTCCTACCCCTCGTCCCCAGCCCGGCTCACTGACTCCTGGTGGCCCCTGGAAGCCAAGAGCCAAAGGCCGACCCCCCCAGAGTGCAGCCCCACCCATCTGCACTGGGGCCCCAGGGCTTCCCTTTCCCAAGCAGCCCCTGCAAAGCCTTGTCAGAGAGAAAACTGGGTGACCCGAGTCCTGGATGCTTTTAGGAAAGAGGTCTAAACATTTCTTGGCTAATTGAGGGGGATGACTATTCTTCTTGACCTTTCCAGTTCTCCATTTGGGGGCAGGATGTCCTCTGGGCCAATGTTTTGTTCCCTTTGCAGTGAGTGCAGCCTCAGAGGGCTGAGCCCTCTCTGGCTGGGCTTGGCCTCTCCTGCAGAGACTCAGGCCTGGCTGGGCTGCCCCAGGCAGACGCTGCAGGAAGAAGAGCTCAGGCCGCCTGGCTCTGGTGTCCCTGGGGCTCAGCCTGTGCCCCATTGCTGTGCAGGGGCTGAGCCCCACCTCTGCCTCGGGGCCTTGGCCAAAGGGCTGGCAAGGAAGAGGCCCAGCAGCCTTGGGGCCTGCCCAGCTTTCCTCCTCCCTGGGGGCTCTCAGTCCTCCCCTGACACCGTGTGGGCCCAAGGCCTTGCTGGCTTCGGGCTCACGGCCCGCCGGCACCATCCCAGCGGCCTGACCCCCCTCCTTCCCCTCTCTCCAGCCTCTCCTGCCTTTTCTGGCAAGGGGCCATCCAAGGAAAACCCCGGTTCTCAGCAATGGCACCTGTGGCACGGCTGCAAGGCTCGAGTGGGCCAGGCAAGAGCAGGAGCACCGAGAGCCTGAGGAGCCAGGAGATGCCCTGGCTGGGCATCGTGCTGCTGCGGGACGAGCTGACACCTCTGCACAGTCTCTGCCCGTCCCTGCCAGACGACTTCTGCCCAGGCTCTGGGCACGGGGACGCAGCACTGACAGTTTTCAGCCATCGCGCTGTTCCACAGAGGCTGTGATGTCACAAGGCCCTTGCCTGGCAGCCAGGAGATGGGCAAGGCAAGGCAAGGACAGAGCCTCTGAGCCACCAGCACGCTGTCCCCAAAGGCTGGGGTGGCAGAGAAGCCCAGAGTCCCTGAGGTTGGCAGAGACTTGGGAGATCAACCGGCGTCCAGCCTACGCCCCATCCCCAGCACGTCAAGCAGACCACGGCACTCAGTGCCATGGCCAGTCTTTGCTTAAACACCTCCAGGGACGCTGACTCCACCACCTCCCTGGGCAGCCCATTTCAATACCTAATCCCTGTTTCTCTCCAAAAAGTCCTGCTCCTATCCCTGACAAACAGCCCCTGACAGGCAGGTCCTCGTGTCCTCTTGTCCTGTCGCCTGTTGCCTTGGAGAAGGGGCTGACCCCCACCTGGCTCCAGCCTCCTGTCAGGAAGTTGTGGACAGGGAGAAGGTCAGCCCCGAGCCTCCTCTTCTCCAGGTTGGAGAAGCCCAGCTCCCTCAGCTGCTCCTCACAGGACATGCACTGCAGACCCTTGCCCAGCTCCATTGCCCTGCTCTCCACCCACTCCAGCCCCTCAAGGTTCTCCCTGAATTGAGGGGCCCAGAGCTGGACACAGCATTCCAGGGGTGGCCTCACCAGTGCCCAGTCCAGCAGAAGCATCACTGCCCTGCTCCTGCTGCCACACTCTTTCTGATCCAGGCCAGCCTGCCCTTGGCCTTCTTGCCCACCCGGGCACCCGCTGGCTCAGGTTCAGCCTCTGTCCACCAGCACCCCCAGGGCCTCTCCCACGGGGACCCTTTGCAGCTCCTCTGCCCCCGGCCTGGAGCTGCAGGGGATTCTTGTGGCCAGAGGCCCCAAAGGCCTCAAAGGCACTCTTGAACCTCATGCCCACGGGCTCGGTCCAGAGGTCCAGCCTGTCCAGGTCCCTCTGCACAGCCTTCCTGCCCTCCAGCACATCCACACTGCAAGCCAACTTGGGGTCCTCTGCCAATTTGCTCATGGAAGACTCAATGTCCTCCTGCACATCCCCACGAAAAATAGGCAACAGGACTGGGCCTGTTACCCAACAAGTTCTAGTGCTTGACAAAGGAGCCCACTCAGCAGTGGGGAGAAACTGCTGGCAGGAGATTGAATGGGGGCAATAGACAATGGATGATGGGCAAGTTCTGGGCCATAGCCATTTGTTAGAAAAACAAAGTAAAAGTTTAAGGCCTACCATACTTCAGTGGTCAGAGACCTGGCAGAGAAATCTATTTTTGAGACCTGGACACCAAGAAGGCAGAATTTCTAAACCACAAAGACCCTTAGAGAAACCAGAGACAAAGACAAAACTAACACAGACAGTTACTGAGGCTCTCTCTATCCAGGGAAAAGACAAGAAAAGGACAAAAATTGTGGACTAAGTATCATGCAAAGTGAGAAAGCAAGAGCCAAGAGAAGAGAGAAGAAGAATTCCCGCAGAGAACTGGGAAGCCAATGGACAGGAATTCATTTGTCTGCTAACATGTAGAAATAGTTAAAAGTTTTGAGAACTGATGTCCAGGTGTTAGAGAGCAATTCCTTTGTCCCTTGAGTGCTGAATGAAGCAGGGTCACCTCTGGAACCCAACCAACTGCTCAGAGATTTTATTCCCCGGCTTTCGCTGACAGTTTCTGGGGACCCAGATGAGACAAAGCAGCGCCGACAGGGCAGAGCAGAGGAATCGTTGGCCCTGCAGCGTGTACCAAAGGAGTTTTGGGGAGATCTTCCAATTCCCTGGTCTGGAGAGTTCACCACGCCTTCTTTTCTGGGAAAAAGAACAGGCCATGAATTTTGGGTCCTTGATTTTAAGGCCTTTTGCCTGCACATAAGGCACACCGATGGGAAGGACGCAGCGTGAGGCTGAGAGGTTTCTGTCATGGTTTGTGGGCTTGGGAGAGATTGGGCCATAATTACAGGACGCCTGTAAAATCTGGGCTTTGGGAAAGGTTGGAGAGGGTTGGGAAAGGTGTTCAAAGAGTGGTTTTGCCTGAGGTGTTAAACATGGGAGTGGGTCTATCTTCCCAATTCCCGAGGGAAGAGATCCCAGAAAGCTCCCCTGCAGGTTGTGTTTTAAGGAACAGGAGAAGAGACCGAGGGTAAGGGGTTTCTTTCCTGGAGGGAAGGGCTGTCGTTCACTTGCAGGAGCCCTGAGCTGAAATTGCCAGTCTGACTGCCCAAATTGAACACAGCTGGAGATTCCTGCCAGACAAAAAGTGCCAGGACAGAAAGATCTTGCTGCCCATGGAGTGCCCAGGGTGGCCCCCCAACTGCATGTGAAACCCGAAGGTTCCAGGCTTTCTTTCCTGGGGGAAAGGCCGTGACATCCCAAAGAGTCCCGCGGCAGACAGGTGGGGCTGCACTGTGGGGGTGTGAGGTGTTGGTTCTTTGGTTTCCAGGGGCAATTCCAGAATGGAGAGGACAGGCCATGACACCACAAAGGGGCCCATGGCACAGGGGTTGGGCTGCACTAGGGGCTGTGAGACATTGGTGTTTTGGTTTCCAGCAGCCATTGTGGAATGGAGGGGATAGGCCATGACATCACAATGGGGCCCATGGCACATGGGTGGGGCTTCACTTTGGGGTTGTAGGGCTGTAATGGTTTGAGAGGCCCAAAATCCAATTCTTGAGTTCAAGCCCCCCTCCCACATCTCAGCCCAGTGTGAGATGGGTTTTCCAGACAACACATGAGACTCAAAATGGGGCGAAAGGATTATATTACATTGACTGTACAGATAAATATTATAATACATTAGAGACACAATCTCAACTATCTCTACCATGATAAAGGAGTATTTCCAATGGATCAAATCTTTTCTTCCTCCAAAGAAAAGTCCAGGAGGGAAGAAGGAAGAGATCCTTTCCACTCTCAGAGCAGCAGCGTCTCTAGGGCAGCAGGCTCTCTTCTTCCATGCAGCAGCTGGAACTGGATCTCTGCCAGTACACACAAGGGGGGTCTCCAAGCCCTTCTCGGCCCTTCGACTCCAAGCGAGGGTCTTTCTCTTCTGTGGGCTGCGTAGCAGGGACAAGGCTCGCCTCACCACGTCATATCATGGGGTGTAAGACATCCCATGAAGGTCCCTTCCTCAGGGGATTCACCCCTGAGTCAGAACGTCTCGGGCAGCTTTCAGTTGAAAACCTTTGCCTCAAGAGTTCTATCAGAGCTCCTGTGCTCTGTCTCAGGCTGCCAGCCTGGCAGCAGCAATCCGGGGGCCAAGGTCTCCCCCTCGACATTCCTTCTGGCTGTCCCGGTCCAGCTTCGGGATGCCTTGAGCTTCTCAGCTCCTCTCTTTTTGATGCTGTAGCACTCCAAGACTCTTCTCAAGAGTCCATCTCCTCCTCCTTCCTAGGAGGTCTCAGAGGGGTTTGGGGAGTTTGTTTTAGTTCTTACCCAAACTTTCTCTCTCTTCAGACAACTCTGTGTCTCTCTGATTAGCTGCGTGCTTGGTTTGCTGCTTCTTCAGTTCTTTTCTTCTGGCTCTCTGCCACCGTTTCTCCTGTCAGTACTGCTCTGCCGCTGCTTCTGCTGCTCACGGTGGAGGGAAAAAACCTCCCAGCTCTCAGCTACAGATACTTAGCGCAGTCTAACACTGTTCCAAGTCCCCGTAGCCCCCCAGCCAGGGGCTGGGGGGGTGGCCATAGCCCCCAACGGGGCTACTGCCCCTTCTCCTTGTGGCCTCAGAATATGGCTACTTCAACAACAACAACTACAGCTAACCTTCTTTTCTGGTCTGGGTGATATGTTTATATTTTGCAGAAGTGCTCATTGGTTTAATCCTAAGGGTCACCACCCCCTGGGGGTTACCATTTTTTAACTTTAGAGGGAAAACTGTTTTTTCCCCCCCACAAGGGCATTGGTTTTTTGGTTGTCAGGGCCCATTCCAGAATGGAGAGGACAGGCTGTGACATCACAAAGGAGCCCTTGACATATGGATGGGGTTGAACTGTCACATGGTGGGGGCTTGGTTCTTTGGTTTCCAGAGGCCATTCCAGAATGGAGAGGATAGGCCAGAATGGATAGGACAACAAAAGGGCCCAAAGCACATGGGTTGGTCTGCACTATGGTGTGGGGTGTTGGTTCTTTGGTTGCCAGGGCCTATTCTGGAATGGAGAGGACAGGCTGTGACAAGAAGTGCCTGTCAGAACTGCAAAGACGGACGCACAAGTATCTTATGTGAGCATATTCTCTGCTCTGCCCTGCACACCCTAGTGCTGGGGTCAAAACTCAGCCTCTCTGCTTCCCTCTCCTGAGGGACTTGTTCTTAGACATCCCTTTCCCCTCCCGGCAATTCCCAAGCCTGTACCCGGCTCTGATCCCCTCTCTGCCTCAGAGCCCTCAACTTCTCTTGCAGAGAGCTGGGCCTGTCAACCCACCTGCCAAAAGCACGGCCCTTGGGCTGCCTCAGAGGTTCCTGCAGTCGCCCCAGGCCCTTCCCAAGGCCCTCCCATCAGGGGCTGGGCCCTGGGGGCCGGGGGAGAACCCACCCGCGGCTTGGCCGTTCTTGCCCAGCCCTGCTCTGGCCCAGCCTCCTCCCCCTGCACACTCCCCACTGCCACAGCCTGCGCTGGGGCAGCAGTTCCTTCCTGGGCCCTTTCCAGCCGCCCCCATGGGGACTGTTACGACCCGCCCCAGATAAAGGGGAGGGGGGGTAACCCAGGTTCTTATCAATAATTCCCTTGGGGTGGATTAGAGTGAAATGACACTGAATAATCAGTGTCTGAAAACATATATAGGTAGGGTTTATTTTAACAATTTTGTATCAACAGGTATGCCAGCATTTTGGGTGTTGTCATATAACAATATGACACAGAGATAACCTTTGGGGGGGGAGAAAATGCGTAGGAGAGAGAAGGAGGGAAGTCCCCACACGCCAAGAAGTTATGAGTTATTATATCCATGGTTGGTGTCACGGGCCATACCTCGAGCCTCCAACCTCTCCCTGGGCCTGCACAGAGTTTTTTTGTGTCTGGCCTGGTTCCTGCCTTTCAAGATTAGCAGAGGGGGGGGTGGGCTTTGATGGGCCATCAGAGGTCCTGCCTTTATCAGGGCTTGACACCTTCAGCATTGGAGGGAGGGATGGGCCCAACTGCCCATCAGAGGTCAAAAGCCTGCAAAAGTCTCCTAGAATGCATAAATCATTAACCTTTTCAGTCTCTGACACCTCCCTGTGATTTATGCATTCAATAATTTTTCTTCTTTCATTGTTCTCTGTGAGTCTTCTTTGTGGGCGGTGCTTTTCATATAGTGGACAGAAAGAGAGAAGTGTGAAGGAAGAGATAGCTCCAATGCACTGCAATTCCCTCCCCTCAAAAAAAACCACCAAAAACCTTTATAAAAACATAGTAAGCTAATTTGCATTAGCTACTCTCTCCACCCTGTGAGTAGTCACAGGAGATGTAATAGGATCTCAATAGCTACAATCAAAGTTCTTAACGTTAATAAGGTTACAAACATACACAAATACTTGCAATTATACATCAAAAAACATTGAGTTACTTGGGAGCTGGTAAAAGGCTTTCTTATGTTCTCTCTGGGCTTAAATTTAGTTCTATTTGTTAAATTTAACCAACTATGAAATTCAATGCCTTTCAAGGCAGGAGGTTGATGCATATAATACATATTTGTATGATTCCAAATATGCATAAATTCTTGTACTAACTCCCAGGCTAAATTTGATTGAGTTTTTTGATTCTCAGTTGATTGAGACAGAACTACACACATCCAAAAGCTTCTCCCAAGCTAACCTGCCCCCCAACAAAAAGACAAAACAAACTTGGCAAAAACTAAACTAGCAGTACATAAAATGGCTTGTCTTACACAATCTCACCAGCGAGTTGTTCATGATAAAAACACAAATAAGTCAACAATTATTAATAAGTTGATAATACAAGCAATTTTGGGAGTAGAGGAGACACAAACACAATGTTTGTGGTAAACTTCTACATATTGCAAACTTTCTGAGATAAAAATACATACAAATATGCATATTATAAAGTTATTAAGATAAAAATACAAATGCATGCCAAAGAACAGTATAAGTCTTCAGTCCTGTTGCTACTTCGTTTTCTCATGGGATACTTGTAAGCTGATAATAGAAGCAGTTGTGGGGGCAGTTATCTTTTCTGCCCATTGCTGCAATTGAAAGCTTTATCGGTCTCACGCAGTTTGATCTCATCTGCTGGCAGGTTCCTGCGGAAAAAAAAAAGAAATCTGGCCCACTACGGACCCATTATTAAAAAGAAGGAACTATCTATTTATCCAACTCCTTTTCTTATCTGGCATAATGTCACTAGGGCAGTAATAATAGAGAAGTTTGGAGCATGTTTTCTCAAAAAAACAAATAAACTCAGGGCATGCTGGAGCTCCTTTTTACTTTTCAGCATCTTTATTTGCTCTAGGGTGGCCAAGGTGTCAGGGGGAATACACACTGCTACTTTTTCTGTCGGAATTTGAAGTCTCAGACTTTCCAAGTGGGTGATAGTACTTTCTGAGTCTGGTCCCCTGTGGTGACATCAGCACTCTGGGCAATCAGTTCAGCTTTGTTATGTACAGCAGCTGTTTGTGAGCCAGTGTCAGCATCGAGGTCACTCACTGGCAGCTGCCACTGCCCATCAGGTTTATGGACAGACCATACTGTCCATGGTGAGTGTATATGGACAACTGCCCCTTGCTCCTGCAATTCTGCAGTTTCTGGGGTAATGTTTTCACGTGTTCCTAAAGGGAGTGGGTGGGGGTTTACATTTGTTATTTTAGAAGGAGGCAGACTTGGAGCGGTTTGCAACAGACGAACAGAGGGGGATGGGAGACCAAACACCCATTCTCTCCCTCTGGCATCTGTCCAGGCTCGCCCCTTTAGTAGATCTAACCCCAGGATGTTAGCTGGTAATGGCCCCACAATCATGATAGTTTCTGTGGCTGTCTCATCTCCAGGTAACCAGCATTTCACTCGAGCAGTGTACTGGGGTTGGGATTTGCCAAAGGCATCAGTTACCCATATTTTTTTTTGTCTGGTTTAATGCCACACTGAATAGCAGCTTCAGTTTGGAGTGCTGAGACCTGTGCACCCGTGTCTACCACGAATGTAACCAAAGATTTAAAAGGGCCGAGAGGAAAAGTGATTACCAAATCTCCCTGGTTGTTTTCTGTAAGCTTTCCCTCATAAACCCATTGGTCATTTTTTGGCTTATTTACTGGAGAGCAGTAAGTCCAGTTCCTTGACTCAGAACTGGTCAAACTGGTTAGTCCGGTTTCTGGAGAGGCTGAGGGGATCACAGTGTTGGACTCCTTAGAGGGGCTGCCCCTAGGGGGTGACTTGTGCTCTTTGATCTTATCCCAGTGCTTTATCAAGTATTCTAAATTAGCAGTGGGTAGTTTGTCCATCACTTCTCCAGGAATTCCTTTTGCAATACCCTCCACCCACAGACTGTATCTCTTTCTCCCGCTAGAGGACACATTTTGTTGACAAATACCTGGCGAGGCAGGTTTTTGGACCTTCCCTGCCCTCCTGCAGTGTATTCTCTGGCCACTGGTACCAGAGAGCCCCAGCTGCTGACCAGTAGCTATTAATTCTTGGGCTATCTCCAACCAGGTTATCCCTGGCGGAACACCCCTTCTTTTAGGTCTGGGGGTTGCCTTTATGCGCTTCTGTAATTGTTTAGCACAAACTTTTAGTGCATCAGGCAGGCCTCGAATTAAAACTGGAAATCTCTGTGGATCCGCCTCGAGTTCCATTGGGGAATTTCATTGTGGGTCTAATAATTTTGTGTGCAGTAGTTGGAGACATGCGGTTTTTTGTACACTTTTTACAATGTGGCCAATTGTGGGGGTTTTAATCATGTGAGGATCTCCCCTTTCTATAGGGTCTAACCCGCCTGCCCAGTAGGCAGCTCTCTGGGTCAGGGACCATGGGGCTCGGTTATCATTTGTGGTCAGGAAGACCTATGACCCCCAAAATCCTCTGGCCTCATCTTCACTCAACAAAATCCAATCCCCCCCAGTAAGGGACACCCTCCACACATATTCAGTCTCTGATTCACTGGCCTTATGACTGTATTGCTCCTGAATTCTGGCCAGTGCTTCCCCCGTGTACGGGGTAATTCGTGTGGTAGTTTGCCAATCTGCCCCCTGGCCAGTGGTTTCAGTTTTAATGAGGGGACGCAGATGTATTACCTCGTCCTCCGGGTATCTTTGTTTAAGCTCTTCTAATTCCCCAGAGGGGTACAGGGATTTGTTAACATCTACTGGTTTAGGGTATTTTGAATTGATGTCTCGCAATTCACAATTTTTCATTTCCAGTATCTTTTTAAGCCTTTCATTTTGTTCCTCCTCATCTTGCAGGGGAGAACGAAGCAATGAGTTAATCTCTCTCTCCCTGCAGTGCCTGATGTTCAGCAGTTAACTGCAGGCCTTCTTTTCCTAATTGCTCCTGTAATGCCTTCATTGACTCTTGAAGAGATCTTATCACCTATCAGGTAGATTTTTGAATAGCCTCTTTTTCTAGCTGGTCCTGCAAAGCTCTCATTGACTCTTGGAAAGATTTTATCACTTCACTTACAGATTTCTGAATAGCCGATTTTTCCTTTTGCACTGCTCTAAGGAACACGCCTAAGACAGCACCCACAAAAACCAGTTCTAAACCAAGGATAACTATCAGGAGGGAATAATCCCCATATAACTCACCCTGGGGTGTCATCCCTTTGGACTCAGTCATTAACCCAGCTCAGGTTAATGTCTTTCTCCCCGTTAACCCTCTGAGGGCTGGTTTGACTCTCTCCTGGAAAACCTTTCAACAGGTCCAGGTACCAGAGAACCTTTCAACAGGTCCAGGTACCAGAGAACCTTTCAACAGGTCCAGCCCACACCAGGAAACCTTTCAACAAGTCTGATGTGCCCGGGTCACACCGAGAGGAGAAAAATTCTCACTATAATTTTACAGGGAGGGGACGGTCACCATTTGACTCACCCTCGGTATCAGTTTTGGACTACACCGATTACTCCATCACATCCAAAGGACCCTGCTCACTGCACCAAAAAAATGTTACAACCCGCCCCAGGAGAAAGGGGGGGGGGGGGTAACCCAGGTTTTATCAATAATTCCCTTGGGGTGGATTAAAGTGAAACGACACTAAATAATCAGTGTCTGAAAACATATTGAGAAGGTTTATTTTAACAATTTTGTATCAACAGGTATGCTAGAATTTTGGGTGCTGTCATAACCTTTCAACGGAGGAGAAAAATGCATAGGGGAGAGAAAGACAGGATAAGAGTAAGGGAGAGCAAGAAAAAAAAGAAAAGATGAGAGTGGTATAATCACCGCCCACTGGATCCAGCGATGTCTTGATCCGCAGGCGGTGGGGGGAGAAGAAAGAAGCAAAAATCCCCCCCCAGACCCCCAAAGTCACCAGTCAATATCCATATCCTTTGCACCTCCCCAAGGCGGGGAGTTGTTTTCATAGGGTGGTGTCCCCCTTTTTGGGGCGGAGTTCATGTGGAGGGCGTGGTAAACTCGGCTCTTCCTGCCTTTTCGGGGCTTGACATCTTCTGCACTGGAGGAGGGGGATGGGCCCAGTTGCCCATCAGAAAGTCAAAAGCCTGCAGAAGTCTCTTAGAATGCATAAATCATTAACAGTTCCAGTCTCTGACACTCCCCCAGAGCAGCGCTCGTGGGGAGATCTCTGCTCTCAACCTCCAGCAGTGACCTTGGGGGGTCCCCAGCCAAGGCAGGAATCTCCACACACCCCCCAAGAAGGGTTCTGTTGGAAGAACCTGCCCCTGGGAAAGGGGACTGACCCTTTCTGGTAGAAACCCATGGACTGACAGTCCTTGGACTCCAGGGGTTCCCTCACCATCAGAGGCTTCATTTGGGGTCAAACCAGTCTGGGGTCCAACATCTCCTGCCTTGTCCCGGCCCCCTCTCAGCTCAGCACTGACCCCTTTGCAAATGGGGCATTGTCTTGGGGCCATTGCAGGGGGGATGTCCTGCCCCAGTGTCCCAGTGTTCCTTTAATTCCCAGAGGCCCTGCAGTGTCCCAGTGGCCCCTTGATTCCATGACCTTCTGAAACACCTCAGGCTTCCTTTGGTTCCATGAGGCCCCCCATGTCACAAAGGCCCCTGGATTCCATGAATTCCGCAGTGTCACAAGGTTCCTTTTTTTCCATAGGTCCTGCAGTGTCCCAATTGTGCCTTGATTGCAGGAGTATCCAAATTCTCCCAGGGTTCCTTTGGTTTCAGGAGGTCGCGCAGTGTCCCAGCGGCCCCTTCATTCCAGGCAGGCCCAGGGAGACGAAGGCAAAGACGGAGCCCCGACCCCCGTCAGCATCTTGGGGGGGCGGGGGGGCAGGATCCGGGAAACGGCGGCGGCTGCTGGGAAGGGACTGGGACGGACTGGGATGCACTGGGATGCACTGGGATGGACTGGGATGGACTGGGACAGACTGGGATGGACTGGGATGGGACGGGACACCGGGATACACCGGGACCAGGACTGGGACCCAGCAGGACCCCCCGGGAGCAGGATCTGAGCACACTGGGACCCTCCAGGACCAGAACTGGGGCAACAGGGATCATACTGGGAGCAACTGGGACCACACTGAGGGCTACTGGGAGCAACTGGAGGCTACACAGGATATAGTGGGAGTGCCTTGGAGTCACTGGGATCATACTGGTGGAAAGTGGAATGTTACTGGGGCATCTGGGAGTGACTGGGAAAGACTACGAGCATGCTGACGGCTCTACTGGAATATACTGGGTGTGTCTGCAACCATGGTGGGGGTGACTGGGACCATACTGGGAGTGACTGGGACTACATGAAGGGGAATTAGGACCAGGCTGGGGGCAACTGGAAGGAATTGAGTGACTGGATTTACAGTAGAAGCAACTAGGATTGACTGGGACTGTCAGGAGGGAGGACTGGGATCATACTTGGAGTGACTGGATCTGTGCTAGGGGCAACTGGGAGCAACTGGGATCATACTGGGATCACAGTGGGAGCAGCTTGGCCCATGATGGGAGCAACTGAGACCACACTGAGGGTGACTGGGGTCCTACTGGGATCATACCAGCAGTGAGTGGGATCATGCAGGAGGGGATTGGGATCATCCTGGGAGCAACTGGGAGTGCACTGGGGATGACTGGAAGTGGCTGTGAGCAACTGGGATCATGCTGGAAGCTTCTGGAGGCAACTGGGAATGAGTGGGACCACATGGAGGAAACTGGGAGCAACTGGGAGAGACCAGGAGTGACTGGGATCATCCTGGGACTGACTGGGCGCTAAATCTGAAAAATCAGTCCGAGAAACTGCTCAGAGACTTTTTTATCTTTAAGCAGCAAGGTATTTGTTTATTCAACGTTGGGAGCAAGCCAGCTCGCCCTGGACAAACTTGCTCCAAGGCTTCACACAAAATCAGCATTTTTATACAATCTTCAGCTGTGATTAAATGCATATTCAAGTGATTCCAACCTCTATCTCTGCATATTAATAACAGGCGGAGTATAGGTGGAGCTCAGGCAGGGCTTGGGGCGGTGCTTCTCTTGGCCCTCAATCCTGAGGGGACTTCCACTCTTCCTCCATGGCTCTGGGGGCTTCAACTCATCTTCCTCAGCTTGACCTTCCTTCTCTTCCATTCTTCTTGACCCGCTCACTGAAGCTTGGAAAAAGCCCTGGCTCCCGGCCTATTCCTCCTCTTCCAATGTCTCCCTGATCCTGCTGTCTCTCTAATTTATCCCCTCTAGGCCTAGGACATGTTCCTGTACTATTCTCTGAAGCTTTGCTCCAGTCAGTAGAACAGAACGGGCACAGATGGTCTTGGCTGTTGGGAGCTTGTTAGCAGGCCCAAATTTCTTAGTGAACTCTTTTGGGCCTGGCCTCCTGTTTCACCAGGGACACAGCCCGGGCCCGGGTGTTCCCATTCCCATTCCACGGGTTTGCATTCCTGTTCCAGGTGTTCCCATCCATTCTAGTTGTTCCCATCCCATTCCAGGTGTCCCCATTCCCATTGCAGGTGTTCCCATTCCCATTGCAGGTGTTCCCATTCCCATTCCACGTGTTCCTATTCCCTTTCCAGGTGTTCCAATTCCCTTTCCAGGTGTTCCATCCCATTTTAGGTGTCCCCATTCCCATTCCTATTGTCCCTCCTCCCATTCCTGGTGTTCCCACCCCACTTCTGTTTTCCCCATTCCCAGATCTCGGTGTTCCCATTCCCATTCCAGGTGTCTCCATTCCCATTCCTATTGTCACCATTCCCATTCCAGGTGTTCCAATCCCACCTCTGTTTTCCCTATTCCCATTCCAGGTGTCTCTATTCCCGTTCCAGGTGTGCCCATTCCAATTCCTGGTGTCCCCAGTCTGCTCCCAATGTTCCCATTCCCATTCCAGGTGTTCCCATTCCCATTCCACGAATTCCCATTCCCATTCTAGGTGTTCCCATTCCCATTCCACGAATTCCCATTCCCATTCCAGGTGTTCCCCTCCCAGTCCCTGGTGTCTCCATTCCAATTCCTGGTGTCCCCATTCCCATTCCTGGTGTCCCTAACCTGCTTCCAGTGTCTCCATCCCTCTCCCCGGTGTCCCCATTCCCAATCCAGGTGCCCCCATTCCCAGGTCCTGATGTCTCCATTCTCATTCCTCTTGTTCCCAGTCAGCTCCCAGGTGCCCCCATTCCCATTTCAGGTGTTCCCATTCCCATTCCAGGGGTCCCCATTCCCATTCCCCCGTCCCCATTCCCATTCCTGGTTCCCAGGGAGGAACTGCCAGATGCCGGAGGAGGAGCCAGAATTTATTGCCCAAAGCAGGAGATTTTCACACCAAAATTAAACCCTGGTGATGTCACCACTGTCCCTGTGATGTCACCGCTTTCCCCGTGATGTCACCAATGTCCCTGTGATGTCACCAATGTTCCTTTGATGTCACCGCTGTCTCTGTGATGTCATCGCTGTCCATGTGATGCTCTTCCCGCAGTCGGGGCACTCGGGGCTTCTCTTACCGGTGGGTCCGTTGGTGGGAGGTCAAGGAAGAGCTCTGCCTGAAGCTCTTCCCACACTCCCCACAGTGGAAGGGCCTCTCCCTGATGTGGAGGCGCTGGTGGGTGTAGAGGGTGGAGCGGTCCCACATTCCCTACACGTGTCGGGTTGTTCCCCAGTGTGGATGTGCTGGGGGCTGAGCAGCTTGGTGCTTGTGCTGAAGCTCTTCCCACATTCCAAGCACTTGTAGGGCCATTCCCTGGTGTGGATGCAACGGTGTTTGCAAAGGCTGGAGCTGTCCCTGAAGCTCTTCCCACACTCCGCACACGTGTAGGGCCTTCCCCACTGTGGATCATCTGGTGTCGGAGCAGGTTGGACCTCTGACTGAAGCTCTTCCCACACTCCGCACACGTGTAGGGCCTTCCCCACTGTGGATCATCTGGTGTCGGAGCAGGTGGGAGCTCCGTTTGAAGCTCGTCCCACACTCCCCACATATGTAGGGCCTTTTCCCACTATGGATCATCTGGTGTTGGAGCAGGTGGGAGCTCCGTTTGAAGCTCTTCCCACACTCCCCACACGTGTAGGGTTGTTCCCCACTGTGGATGTGACGGTGGTTGCGGAGGGTGGAGCTCTGCCTGAAGCTTTTCCCACATTCCCCACACGTGTAGGGCCGTTCCCCACTGTGGATGTGCTGGTGCCTCAGGAGGTGGGTACTCCTGCTGAAGCTCTTCCCACATTCCAAACACCTGAAGGGCTTTTCCCTGCTGGGAGGCTGCTCAGGGACCACCAGCTTGCAGCTCCGCCTTGAGCTCCGGCCGCCTTCCCGGCACACGCTGGCTCTTTCCTCCTCACAGCCCCCTGGGCTGGCTTTGCAGCCCCTCCTGCGGGGGCATCTCCGGCCCTTTTCCTCCCCGCTGCCTTCCTGCGCCGGGGAGCCCTTCAAAACGGCCTCTCCCACCAGGCTCTGCCGCCGGGATTTGTCCTCCGCGCTCTCCGGCCTCACCTCGGGGCCTGGGGCAGGAAGCAACAAGGACACGCAGGGGATTTGTCTCCGGCCCAAAGGAAAGCCCAAGGACATCCCCCCAACTCCGGCCCCGGCAGGACGGCCACAAAAGAGAAAAGACCGACCCAAAGGGGCACTGACTTCCTCCTCACCTGCCTGGGGGGCCCGCGGCATCTTCCTCTTCCTCGCAGCCTCCTCCTCCATCCGCCCAAGCTTTGGGAAGCAGAAATCCTGATGGGGGGGGAAAACAAGGAGTGAGTGCGTTGCCTTGGGGGTTCCTCCTGCCCAAGTCCAGCTGTTGGCATCTTGTGTCCATAATAACCTCCAAAACACCAACATTCAGCCCAAAAACCCCTCCCAGGAGTTCCCCCTCTCTGCTCTCTGGGGTTAGGGGGGTCCCCCCTGTCTGGCCTGATGGCACTTCTGCCTGCATTGGGGGTCCCCCTTCTCCGGGCTGCCGGGGGTCCCGCAGTTCAGGGGGGTTCCCACTTGCCGGGGTCCCCTTTAGTGTTGCCAGGGGGGTCCCAGGGCTCACTTCTCCCCACTCTGCCTCCCGGGGCCGGCCGGTCCTCCTCCCTCGCCTCCCACCCTCGCAAACCTCTTGGCGCTCTCGGCTCCCACCCCGCCTCAAGGCCCCCCCTCCTCTCCACACTCCAAGGCCTTCCCCCTCTCCGGGACCCCCGCTTAAGGGGCCCGGCGCTCCCTCTCTGCTCCCCCCCCTCCAGCATTCCGGGGGTCCCCCAGCTCCGGGATCGCCCCTCTCCGCTCTCCCCACTCCGCGGCTACCGGGGTTCCCCCCCGGCTCTCACGGGGGCCCCCAAACCGCTCTCGCCTCCCCCCCATTACCGAGCGACCGCCAGGACCTTTTGGCTGCTCTTCTTTGTGCTCCCGCTCGGCTCCTCCCTCGGCTGGGCCGCCGCTTTTGGCGGGTTTCCTCCTCCGGGATCCGCCCCCTGCAGCCCTTCCCCCCCTGGCCCAGCCTGCTTGAGCCCCCCTTGGGCCCCCCTTGCCCAATAAGTCTGATTATACAGACAAGCAATTGGGTTTAAGCCACAAAACCCAAATGTAGAACCCAGAACCCTGGGCCATGAACAAAGCGCTGTTCCTTGGCCCCCCCCGAGTCCAAAGTAAAGAGAGGGGAAAAATACCTGCTGGTGGGAGAGCTGTTGCAGTCTGGTCAAAAGTGGGGATTGCAGTCCAGTTGAGGGGGGTGGTCTCAGGCTGGTTGAGAGCGGTGAGCTGCAGTCCTCCTCTGGATCCCACGAGTGGTGGAAAGGTTCCGAAACTCCAGGTTTATATATTCTCCAGTTCAGGCAGGAATGCCCAGTCCTCCCCTCAGAGTGGGGAATTCCATAAAAGGATGCTTAGTTCGTTCCCTCGGAGCGGGGAATTCCATAAAAGGGTATGATAATACTCAGAGAGGGGAATTCCATAAAAGGGTATGAGGATACTCAGAGTGGGGAATTCCATAAAAGAATATGAGGACAGGAACACCCCCACACACCTCACTGGCCTCCCCCCCCCAACAACAGTTCCTGGGAAAATGGCATGGAGGGCCATAGAATACACCGTTTTGGGCTACACCCATCCAGTGATGAATCGGTCCCAGCTGTTCTAACTAGGACAGGATTCCAGAGTGGGATCATGTGGAATTGTGGACTGGGATAAGGGCTGGATTCTGGAGTGGGATTGGGGTGGGATTGGGGTTGGATGGATGGAGCAGGATCAGGAGGGATTCCGGAGCAGTTCCTACTCTCCCTGGGCTCCACAGCCGGCTCCATCCCCTGGGATGGGAATAGGGACATGGTGACTCCTTTCCCCACTCTCATCCCAGCAGGAATCACAGCCTGAGCAATCCTGGAGCTGGATCTGCCCCTTCCCTCTCCCTGCGGAAAGGCAGGAGCTGCTGGCAGAGCTCATCCCGCTGCTCCCACCCACCCCGGCCCCCCTGCAGCTCTTCCCGATGGATCAACTTCCTGCTTTTTCCCGTGTGAAACCCAGGACCACAATTATTCCTGAGGCTTTAGTTTGGGTGTGAAAATCTCCTGCTTTGGGCAATAAATCCTGGCTCCCTCCTCCGGCCTCCGGCAGTTCCTCTGTGGGAACCAGGAATGGGGATGGGGACAGGGGGGCTTGGATGGGGACACTGGGAACAGGCTGGGGACACCAGGAATAGGAATGGGGACGTCAGGACTGGGATGGGAACACTGGGAATGGGGATGTGGAAGACCAGGATGGGAACAAGGGGGACAGGAATGGGGGACACTGGGAGCAGGTTGGGGACAGCAGGAATTGGAATGGGGACTTGGGGGACCAGGATGGGGACACTGGGAACAAGTTGGAGTCACCAGAAGTTGGGAATGGGGATACCAAGAGCAGGCTGGGGACACCAGGAAGAGGGAATGGGAACACCAGGAGACAATGGGGAAAGGGATGAGGACACCAGGAACAGGATAGGAAAGCCAGCAAAAGGTTGGGGACAACAGGAACTGGGAATGGGGACATCAAGAGTTGGGAATGGCAACACCAGGAATGGGAATGGGGACATGGGGGACCAGGATGGTGTCATGGGGAACAGGTGGGGCATTACCAAGACCTGGTAATGGGAACACCAGGAGCGGGAATTGTAATGTGGGGGACCAGGATGGGGACACTGGGGACAGGAACGGGGACACTGGGAGCAGGCTGGGCATTACCAGCAATGGGAATGGGCACGGCAGGAACGGGAATGGGCACAGCAGGAACTCTGTGTCTCTGCTGCCCCCCGGGCTGTGCCTTGGAGCCCTGACAGCTCCTGCAGGTCGCAGCTTTCCCAAGGCCTGGCAGCCCTCGCTGCCGTTGCCGGACCTGCAGCGCCGGGCGGGACGCGCTGCGGATCCCGCCGGGCTCCGGCGCTGCCACGGAACCCGCCGGCACCGTCAGCCCGCACGGCACCCACGGCAAGGGGCACCACGGCCGGGCAGCTGCTCCCCACGGCATCGCCAGCCCACAGCACCCGGCAGCTCCCATTGACTCACTGCAGCAGGAGAGCAGCAAAGCCTGGCAGCAAACTCCCAGGGCAATTCTAGGGGCCAAAGGGACGCTTCCAGCAGCATTCCGGACTTGAGTATTCCCGCAGAATTCCTTCTCCAGCTCTGCAGCCTCTCGTGCTGTTCCAGGGCTGTCGGGTTTACACTGCCCTCCTGCTGCTCCTGGCTCAGGGCTCGCCAGGTTCAGTGCCCCCTTGGCAGTCCCGGACAAAAGGAGGGCACTGCTCTGCTCTGCTTTCTACTGCTGAACATCTTCATTCTCCTCCTCGCAAGGACCCACAACTCTCCCGCTTTCCAAAGAGCAGCAGCACTTGGCAGGCCCGGCAGGATCTTCCCCACAAAGGCCGTGGCACTGCCCTGTGCTCGTCCTGCCACAGGAGCTCAAGGCTTCTGCACAGCACAACTTCCCAGCAGTGACCTCCCTGCTCCAGAGGGATGAGGAGCCTCTGCTGAACTGCAGAGATTCACACACTGCAACCACTGCACTGCCTGCATTTCCTGCCATTCTGCAGCACTTGGGCATCTACTGGGGCTCTTCCTGCTGTTTAAGAAGGAGGTTTGCAAGCTCTGGGAGCTGGATGGAGTTTTGTTCCAGCTGCCAGCTAAGGAAGTTTTCAACCTGTTACACAATACATGCAATGAAAACTCCAGTGATTTAAGAACTTGGACTCCAGCAGAACTGTTGGATTATTTATTTCATCAGGAAAAATAGACCAGGAAATAAAGGCATCCCTTAATATATGGAAGTCAAATGAACTCATTTAGGTAAATAAATAGGCTGTAAAAGGGAAATTACTGAGTTTTATATATGGATACATTAGAGAAGGGAGCAGGACAGGATACAATGCTTGGGATGCTCCTTGGAATACTAGTCCAGAAATGTCTTAGTACAGAGCATTAGACTCCACAACAGAGTCCTGCCAAGTAATTATATCCACATAGGAAAGGAAATTGTTGGGGATCCTGACCTGGCTTTTGGAGGTATCAGGAGCTCCTAAAAAACAAAGATCTTAAACTGAAAACTTTATTCAAGTAGCTGAATCTACCCAGCACAGGGCCTTCTACAGCTCATGGTGAGCTTTTTTTCAAGGCAGAAAACCCCAAACAGGTACAATCTTCCACTCCAAAGTCTCACCCAACTGCCTTCATCTCATCCCTGCCCTCCCCCAAGAAGATTCCACCAGCCAAGCCCAGGGCACTCCAAGGGAAACCCTTGTGTGACCTTGTCTGGTGTTCCCTGGGCACTGAGGGAAGAAGAGAAGTTTATCAAGGTGCCAAATGCCCATGGAGATCTTGGAAATCAGCTCTCCAGGATGCTTTGCAGCCCTTCTCAGTCAGCTTGAGCTCTTCAAACACACTTGTCCTCAGCGTTGTCTCTGAAAGGGTCACTATGGTCTGAAGGGTCAAACTCAGAAGTGTCTGAACCTACAGACAGTCCTTCCTTCCGGGCAGAGCTGCAGCTGCTTGGGAATGTTATTCCCTGCTGTCAGCTTCCAACAGAGCTGTGGGCACACATTCTCCAAGCAGCTCACTGAATGCAGAGTTTCCTTCCAACCTGAAGGGAGTCTTTGCTCTACAACATCTCTCCCCGGTGGCACTGTGTGATTGCAGGCTGGTTCTCCTGGCTCTGCCTGTGTCCTGCTCTCCTTGGAAAGCACCATGTCTGTAAGGATACAGATGTTGATCCTCATCTTGAAGAGAATCAATAAAATATCATTAAACAAGCATAAAATGTCCAGAATTGATCAATGAAATGCCAGATCTATCTGAAAATAGACACAAATACTGTGTTGTGGAGCTCCTGGCCCTGCTTTCCCAGCCCTGTGGGGGGCAGGAAGCCCCGGGGCCTCACTTGTCTGCCCCCTAATTAGGAGCAATTTATTAGGCCAATTAACCAGGAGTCATTTGCCCCTGAGCTGCTTTGTTCCTCTGCCAGGCACAGGCCAGCCCGGGCTCCGCAGGCTGCAGGGCTGCTGCGTCCTGTCAGTGCTCAACACCTCGGATTTATTTGCCCCAAAAAGGGAAAACGGCCCCGAATCCCGTGGGCCGAGCGCAGGAGGGGACAGAGTTCTGGCACAAAACTCCACCCGCCGGGTTTGCCCAGCCCGGGGAGAACCAAGGGCCCCGCAGTGAGGTGGGACCCCCCAGCAGCCCTTGTGTGCCGTGCCCAGCTGAAGCCCTCCCTGGGGCGCTCGGGGCTGGCTGGGCACACTGGGAGCGCTGGGAAGGGCCCCGGCTCGGGGCGGGGGCAGCGGGTGCCCAGCAGTGACTGAGGGGAAGGGCCTTCACAGGGACCCCCCGCGCCCCTCGCTGCCCACGGGAAGGGTTTTTGGTCCCCCTGAGCGATTTGGCGGCGTTTCTGGGCTCGGCGGGGCCGGGCAGGCGGCAGCGGGACACGCGGGGCCCGGGCCGTGCGGCGGAGCCGGGTGGGAACTGCGGGGCGGCCCCAGCGGGGCCCGAGGGCGGAGCGGAGCCGGTTGGGAACGACCCCCGATCCCCCCGGGGCCAGGTCTGATGCCGGGAAAAGCACCACTGATAAGGAGGAGTATCTTGGCCAGCCCCCAGAGCTGGGAAGCATTCCAGAAGAAGAAACTGGTTTTTCAGGCCCGTGACCAAAGAAGGATAATTTGGAGAAGGGATGTTCCCCAAAGGGCCACCAGAGACCCTCGAGAGACCCCTACTCTGATGTAAATGAGTTCTGGAAACTGATTCAAATGTGTGAGAGAATCTGTGGGAGTGTTTAGTAAATATGCATGAGTTTGGGGAAGTGTAATGCACATGTATTAGTTACATCCACAGAAACCAGGGTGTGAGACAGCCCAGTGTGGGGGTGATGGGAGGAGACCCCCCGACCCCCCACCCCCGCACCCAGTGCCGAAAAAAATAAAACCACTTTCTAATCCTGACATTCCAGTGACAGAGAGTTTTATTCCCGTTCGGTGACGGTCCCAGTTGCTCCCAGTATGATCCCTGTTGCCCCAGTTCTGGTCCCGAGGGGTCCCGGTCCTGCTCCCGCTGTATCCCGGTGTCCTAGTCTGTCCCAGTCCATCCCAGCCCGTCCCAGTCCCTTCCCAGCAGCCGCCGCCGTTTCCCGGGTCCTGCCCCCCCCCGCCCCCCCAAGATGCTGACGGGGGTCGGGGCTCCGTCTTTGGCTTCGTCTCCCTGGGCTGGGGCTCGGCCTCTGCCTGCGGGAGGAGCTGAGGGGGGTCCCCGGGGGTCGTGTGTGCCCCCCCCGGAGCGTGTGTGCCCTCCCGGGACCCCCATCCCGGGGGGAGCCCCCCTTTGCCTTGACCCCGGGCCCCCCTTGAATCCTGGGCACTGAGACCCCCCTGCATCTCCTTCCCCAGCTCTGGGACCCCCCTGCACCCCTGTATCCAGCTCCACAACCCCTGCAATCCCTTTCCCAGCCCCTGCATCCCCCTGTGCAGGGGGGGCTGCAGGGCTTTGGGGGGTCTCACCAGGGGTTTTGCCCCAGGACACCCTGTCTCGGGCTCTGGGGGTGGGGGGTGACCGGTGCTCTCGAGCCCCCCCTTTTTTCCGCACCCCTTCCCCACCCCCATTCTGGATCTGCCATTCCAGAGCCGTGGGGGGGCCTCGTCGCAGCCCCCCCGCTGTCCCCGCTGTCCCCTCGGGGCCCTGACGGCCGCCCTGGCGCTGTCCCTCGGGCTGCCCGGGGAGTTGCCCCCACAGGCTCTTGGGGCGGGGCTGGAGGGTCCCGCTGCCCCTCTGCTGTGTTCAAGCACCTGAGGAACAGGGAGCAAACCCCCAGACCAGGTTTCCCAACTGCAAAGCTCGGCGGGGCTGCCCCACCAGGAGGAATTTGGGGCTTGGGGACAGGAACAAAACATGGCATCAATTAAACCTTATTAAATATTCAAGCATTGGGACAGGAGAAAAATCATCCTTTGGAGTCTTCCCTTTGCAAACACAGACAGAGGGTTCTCACCTGGAAAATATTTACCTGGGGAAGCACCAGCCTGGTAATTTTATTTACACTAGTGATGCCAACAACTCCTGCTGGGCATTGATGGGGGGGTTATATAGTTTTAGTAAGCATAGAAACACTTTGCAGTTGCCAGTGACTCAACAGCAGCATCCACAGGTATTTTCGTCTCTGTCAGTTGATCCTTGGTCTGGTTTTTTTGACTTTTTTTCCTTATAAATATTCCACAAATCACTCCTATGGAACCAGTTTTGCTTTGCTGAGGAGAGCTGTGACTGCTGGGCCCTTGGGGGATTATGAGCTTTTTGTGTTTTTATTTGAGGAGCACAGGAGCATCCAGGCAAAGCCCCAGGAGGGAGCAGGACCTGCCCAGGCCCCGGGAGCTCGGGCTGTTGTCCCAGCTCAGCTCGTGGCAGGAGGAGCTGAGGGTGCCCCTGTCCCCTCTGTGCCCCCCAGGGGTGGCAGAAGCCCCTCGGGAGGCAGGTCCCGAGGCACCATCCCCTGTCCCGGGGGCTCCTCGAGCTGCCCTGCACAGGGTGGGCACACGGGGGGTGGGCTCAGGTGGGTCTGAAGGGCCATCCAGCACCTTGGGGGCTGACCTGGGGGGCTGGGACTGAAAACCCCTCGGAGCTGTGCAAGTCCTTGAGACAAACGAGCTCCTGCTTTTTTAATGAACAGCCTGAAGAACAACCCAAGTGGAATCCTGTTTTTGTTCTCCAACTTTCAGAGAAAATCACAGACCCTGCCTGGAGCACCTCCTGCCCCTCCTCCTGCACTGCCCTGGCCACTCCCACTATCATCCCAGTCACTTCCAGTCACTCCCAATAGGAACCCAGTTGCCCCCAAGGTTGCCCCAGTTGCTCCCAGTCCCCCCCACGATGGTTCCTTTCCCTCTCAGGGACTCCCAGTCTGAGTCCAGTATGGCCTCAGGCACTTTCAGTCACTGCCTGGAGGAGGCCATTTGCCCCTGCATGGTCCCAGTTGCTCCCAGGATGATCTCAGTATGTGTCCAGTCACCCCCAGTATGACCCCAGGAACTTGCAGACACTTGCAGTATGAATCCAGTTTGATCCCAGTCATCCCCAGTATGGTTGCAGTCCCTCTCCCATACTCCCAGTAGTATTGCAGTCACTCCCAGGATGGTCCCAGTATGAGCCCAGCAGGGGCCCAGCTGCTCCCACTCTGATCCCAGTTGCCCCCAGTGTGGTTGCTCCAGGATGGATCAGAAATGGGGACCCCTCTGTGCCCCCCCCTTGTGTCACCCTGTTCTGAGGGAGCTTTGGGGGGACATCTGCACCCCAACACAGCATCCAACACATCCCAAAGTGTGCTGGGACCCCCTTGAACCTGGGAATTGAGGGGAACCATGGAAAACCCTTCTCAGAGAGAAAATTGGGTGACCCGAGTCCTGGATGCTTTTAGGAAAGAGGTCTGAACATTTCTTGAATAATGGGGGGGGTGACTTTTTTATTCTTGACCTTTCCAGTTCTCCATTTGGGGGCAGGATGTCCTCTGGGCCACTGTTTTGTTCCCTTTGCAGTGAGTGCAGCCTCAGAGGGCTGAGCCCTCTCTGGCTGGGCTTGGCCTCTCCTGCAGAGACTCAGGCCTGGCTGGGCTGCCCCAGGCAGACGCTGCAGGAAGAAGAGCTCAGGCCGCCTGGCTCTGGTGTCCCTGGGGCTCAGCCTGTGCCCCATTGCTGTGCAGGGGCTGAGCCCCACCTCTGCCTCGGGGTCTTGGCCAAAGGGCTGGCAAGGAAGGGGCCCAGGAGCCTTGGGGCCTGCCCAGCTTTCCTCCTCCCTGGGGGCTCTCAGTCCTCCCCTGACACCGTGTGGGCCCAAGGCCTTGCTGGCTTCGGGCTCACGGTAGCACCGTGAGGCAGAGCAGAGGAATCGTTGGCCCTGCAGCGTGTACCAAAGGAGTTTTGGGGAGATCTTGCAGTTCCCTGGTCTGGAGAGTTCACCACGCCTTCTTTTCTGGGAAAAACAACAGGCCATGAATTTTGGGTCCTTGATTTTAAGGCCTTTTGCCTGCACATAAGGCACAGCAATGGGAAGGACGCAGCGTGAGGCTGAGAGGTTTCTGTCATGGTTTGTGGACTTGGGTGAGATTGGACCAGAATTACAGGACACCTGTAAAATCTGGGCTTTGGGAAAGGTTGGGGAGGGTTGGGAAAGGTGTTGAAAGGGTGGTTTTGCCTGAGGTGTTAAACATGGGAGTGGGTCTGTCTTCCCAATTCCCAAGAGAAGAGATCCAAGAAAGCTCCCCTGCAGGTTGTGTTTTAGGGAACAGGAGAAGAGACCGAGGGTAAGGGGTTTCTTTCCTGGAGGGAAGGACTGTCGTTCACTTGCAGGAGCCCTGCGCTGATATTGCCAGTCTGACTGCCCAAACCGAACAGAGCTGAAGATTCCTGCCAGACAAAAAGGGCCAGGACAGAAAGCTCTTGCTGCCCATGCAGTGCCCAGGGTGGCCCCCCAACTGCATCTGAAACCCAAAGGTTCCAGGCTTTCTTTCCTGGGGGAAAGGCCGTGACATCCCAAAGAGTCCCGTGGCAGACAGGTGGGGCTGCACTGTGGGGGCGTGAGGTGTTGGTTCTTTGGTTTCCAGGGGCTATTCCAGAATGGAGAGGATAGACCAGAATGGATAGGACAACAAAAGGGCCCAAAGCACATGGGTTGGTCTGCACTATGGTGTGGGGTGTTGGTTCTTTGGTTGCCAGGGCCTATTCTGGAATGGAGAGGACAGGCTGTGACAAGAAGTGCCTGTCAGAACTGCAAAGACGGACGCACAAGAATCTTATGTGGGCATATTCTCTGCTCTGCCCTGCACACCTTTGTGCTGGGGTCAAAACTCAGCCTCTCTGCTTCCCTCTCCTAAGGGCCTTGTTCTTAGACATCCCTTTCCCCTGCGCTCCTTTCAAAAGCCCTCCTGGCAATTCCCAAGCCGGTACCTGGCTTTCATCCCCTCTCTGTCTTCTTCACACTCCCCTGGTCAATCCCAGCATCCCCCTGAGGACATTGGGTCTTAGCTAAACACGATTACAACTTAGATATTAAGAGATGGCAAATCAGATCTATTGATAGAAAATGAATTATTTATTTTTGCAAATGATGACAAAAAAGCTTTTAATCAGAATTATTTAGTGAACAATAGAAACATTAAAACTCCCAGTAGTACAGGATAAGGTAGGACAGGGTACTACACTAAAGCAATTGTTGAAGCAATTCTACTAAAGGTGACAAACAAGCAAGAATTCTTAATTAGAGATGGATGGAACTCCTCTAGAGCAGCGCTCGTGGGGAGATCTCTGCTCTCAGCCTCCAGCAGTGACCTTGGGGGGGTCCCCAGCCAAGGCAGGAATCTCCACACACCCCCAAGAAGGGTTCTGTTGGAAGAACCTGCCCCTGGGAAAGGGGACTGGCCCTTTCTGGTAGAAACCCAGGGACTGACAGTCCTTGGACTCCAGGGGTTCCCTCACCATCAGGGGCTTCATTTGGGGTGAAACCAGTCTGGGGTCCAACATCTCCTGCCTTGTCCCGGCCCCCTCTCAGCTCAGCACTGACCCCTTTGCAAATGGGGCATTGTCTTGGGGCCATTGCAGGGGGGATGTCCTGCCCCAGTGTCCCAGTGTTCCTTTAATTGCCAGAGGCCCTGCAGTGTCCCAGTGGCCCCTTGATTCCATGACCTTCTGAAACACCTCAGGGTTCCTTTGGTTCCATGAGGCCCCCCTGTCACAAAGGCCCCTGGATTCCATGAATTCCGCAGTGTCACAAGGTTCCTTTTTTTCCACAGGGCCCTGCAGTGTCCCAATTGTGCCTTGATTCCAGGAGTATCCAAATTCTCCCCGGGTTCCTTTGGTTTCAGGAGGTCCTGCAGTGTCCCAGCGGCCCCTTCATTCCAGGCAGGCCCAGGGAGACGAAGGCAAAGACGGAGCCCCGACCCCCGTCAGCATCTTGGGGGGGCGGGGGGGCAGGACCCGGGAAACGGCGGCGGCTGCTGGGAAGGGACTGGGACGGACTGGGATGGACTGGGATGGACTGGAATGGACCGGGATGGAGTGGGATAGACTGGGATGGGCGGGGATGGACTGGGATGGACTGGAATGGACTGGGAAAGACTCGGATAGATTGGGATAGACTGGGATGGAGTGGGATGGACTGGAATGGACTGGGAAACCAAGATACACCGGGACCAGGACTGGGACCCAGCAGGACCCCCCTGGGAGCAGGATCCAAGCACACTGAGACCCTCCAGGACCAGAACTGGGGCAACAGGGATCATACTGGGAGCAACTGGGACCACACTGAGGGCTACTGGGAGCAACTGGAGGCCACATAGGATATAGTGGGAGTGCCTTGGAGTCACTGGGATCATACTGGTGGAAACTGGAATGTTACTGGGGCATCTGGGAGTGACTGGGAAGGACTATGAGCATGCTGAGGGCTCTACTGGGATATACTGGGAGTGTCTGCAACCATGGTGAGGGTGACTGGGACTGTACTGGGAGTGACTGGGACTACATGAAGGGGAATTAGGACCAGGCTGGGGGCAACTGGAAGGAACTGTGAGTGACTGGATCTACAGAAGAAGCAACTGGGATTGAGTGGGACTGCCAGGAGGGAAGACCGGGATCATACTTGGAGTGACTGGATCTGTGCTAGGGGCAACTGGGAGCAACTGGGACCATGATGGGGACAACTGGGATCATACTGGGGTGACGGTGGGAGAAGCTTGGCCCATGCTGGGAGCAACTGAGACCACACTGAGGGTGACTGGGGTCATACTGGGATCATATCAGGAGTGAGTAGGATCATGCTGGAGGTGATTGGGATTGTACTGGGAGCAACTGGGAGTGCACTGGGGATGACTGGAAGTGGCTGTGAGCAACTGGGATCATGCTGGAAGCTTCTGGGGGCAACTGGGAATGGGTGGGACCACATGGAGAAAACTGGGAGCAACTGGGAGAGACCAGGAGTGACTGGGATCATCCTGGGACTGAGTGGGCGCTGAATCCGAAAAATCGGTCCATGAAATTGCTCAGAGACTTTTTTATCTTTAAGCAGCAAGGTATTTGTTTATTCAACGTTGGGAGCAAGCCAGCTCGCGCTGGACAAACTTGCTCCAAGGCTTCACACAAAATCAGCATTTTTATACAATCTTCAGCTGGGATTAAATGCATATTCAAGTGATTCCAACCTCTATCTCTGCATATTAATAACAGGCGGAGTATAGGTGGAGCTCAGGCGGGGCTTGGGGCGGTGATTCTCTTGGCCCTCAATCCTGAGGGGACTTCCACTCTTCCTCCATGGCTCTGGGGGCTTCAACTCATCTTCCTCAGCTTGACCTTCCTTCTCTTCCATTGTTCTTGACCCGCTCCCTGAAGCTTGGAAAAAGCCCTGGCTCCCGGCCTATTCCTCCTCTTCCAATGTCTCCCTGATCCTGCTGTCTCTCTAATTTATCCCCTCTAGGCCTAGGACATGTTCGTGTTCTATTCTCTGAAGCTTTGGTCCAAGATGGTCTTGGCTGTTGGGAGCTTGTTAGCAGGCCCAAATTTCTTAGTGAACTCTTTTGGGCCTGGCCTCCTGTTTCACCAGGGACACAGCCCGGGCCCGGGTGTTCCCATTCCCATTCCACGGGTTTGCATTCCTGTTCCAGGTGTTCCCATCCCATTCTAGTTGTTCCCATTCCCATTCCAGGTGTCCCAATTCCCATTCCAGGAGTTCCCATTCCCATTCCAGGAGTTCCCATTCCCATTCCAGGTGTTCCCATTCCCATTCCACGTGAACTAATTTCCTTTCCAGGTGTTCCATCTCATTCTAGGTGTCCCCATTCCCATTCCTATTGTCCCTCCTCCCATTCCTGGTGTTCCCATCCCACTTCTGTTTTCCCCATTCCCAGTTCTTGGTGTTCCCATTCCCATTCCAGGTGTCTCCATTCCCATTCCTATTGTCCCTCCTCCCATTCCTGGTGTTCCCATCCCACTTCTGTTTTCCCTATTCCAATTCCAGGTGTCCCCATTCCAATCCCAGATGTTCCCATTCCCATTCCAGGTGTCCCCAACCTGCTCCCAATGTTCCCATTCCCAATGTTCCCATTCCCAGCCCAGGTGACCCCATTCCCATTCCTGATGTCCCCATTCCCATTCCAGGTGTCCCCATTCCCATTCCAGGTGTTCCCATTCCAGGTGTCTCCATTTCAATTCCAGGTGTTCCCATTTCCATTCCTGGTGTCCCCATTCCCATTCCAGGTGTTCCCATTCCCATTCCAGTAGTTCCCATTCCAGGTGTCTCCATTTCAATTCCAGGTGTTCCCATTTCCATTCCTAGTGTCCCCATTTCCATTCCAGGTGTCCCCATTCCAGGTGTTCCCATTCCAGGTGTCTCCATTTCAATTCCGGGTGTTCCCATTGCAGGTGTCTCCTTTCCAACTCCAGGTGTTCCCATTCCAGTGTCTCCATTTCAATTCCAGGTGTTCCCATTCCCATTCCAGGTGTCCCCATTCCCATTCCAGGTGTTCCCATTCCAGGTGCCTCCATTTCAATTCCAGGTGTTCCCATTTCCATTCCTGGTGTCCCTATTTCCATTCCTGGTGTTCCCATTCCAGGTGTCTCCGTTCCAATTCCAGGTGTTCCCATTCCCATTCCTGGTGTCCCCATTTCCATTCCAGGTGTTCCCATTCCCATTCCAGGTGTTCCCTCCACATTCCACGTGTCCCCACTGCCATTCCTTCTGCCCCCATTCCCATTCCTAGTGTCCCCAGTCTGTTCCCAATGTCCCCATTCCCATTCCAGGTCTTCCCATTTCCATTCCTGGTGTTCCCATCCCATTGCTATTGTCCCCATCCCATTCTTTATGTCCCCGTTCCCATTCCAGGCATTCTCATTCCCTTTCCAGGTGTTCAATCCCATTCCAGGTGTCACCGCTGACATTTCCCCTGCTGGTTTACCATTAAACCAGCACACCAGGTCTGTGCCCAACGGGGGTCCCTGTGGATCATCCAACGCGGGTCCTCCCATGGCTGATGGAGTTGGAGCAGCGGCCGAAGCTCTTCCCGCAGTCGGGGCACTCGGGGCTTCTCTTACCGGTGGGTCCGTTGGTGGGAGGTCAAGGAAGAGCTCTGCCTGAAGCTCTTCCCACACTCCCCACAGTGGAAGGGCCTCTCCCTGATGTGGATGCGATGGTGGGTGTAGAGGGTGGAGCTGTCCCACATTCCCTACACGTGTAGGGCTGTTCCCCAGTGTGGATGTGCTGGTGGTTGAGCAGCTTGGTGCTTGTGCTGAAGCTCTTCCCACATTCCAAGCACTTGTAGGGCCATTCCCTGGTGTGGATGCAACGGTGTTTGCAAAGGCTGGAGCTGTCCCTGAAGCTCTTCCCACACTCCGCACACATGTAGGGCCTTCCCCACTGTGGATCATCTGGTGTCGGAGTAGGTCGGAGATCTGAGTGAAGCTCTTCCCACACTCCTCACACGTGTAGGGCCTTTCCCACTGTGGATCATCTGGTGTCGGAGTAGGTCGGAGATCTGAGTGAAGCTCTTCCCACACTCCCCACACGTGTAGGGCCGTTCCCCACTGTGGATGCGTCGATGATTGTGGAGGGTGGAGCTCCTCCTGAAGCTCTTCCCACACTCCCCACACGTGTAGGGCCATTCCCCACTGTGGATGAGACGGTGGTTGCGGAGGGTGGAGTGGTCACTGAAGCTCTTCCCACACTCCCCACATGTGTAGGGCTGTTCCCCACTGTGGATGCGATGGTGGTTGCGGAGGGTGGAGCTGTCACTGAAGCTCTTCCCACATTCCTCACACATATAGGGCCTTTCCCCACTGTGGATGCGATGGTGGTTGCGGAGGGTGGAGCTGTCACTGAAGCTCTTCCCACACTCCCCACATGTGTAGGGCCGTTCCCCAGTGTGGATGTGCTGGTGCCTCAGGAGGTTGGTTCTCTTGCTGAAGCTCTTCCCACAATCCAAACACCTGAAGGGCTTCTCCCTGCTGGGAGGCTGCTCAGGGACCACCAGCTCGCAGCTCCGCCTCAAGCTCCGGCCGCCTTCCCGGCACACGCTGGCTCTTTCCTCCTCACAGCCCCCTGGGCTGGCTTTGCAGCCCCTCCTGCGGGGGCATCTCCGGCCCTTTTCCTCCCCGCTGCCTTCCTGCGCCGGGGAGCCCTTCAAAACGGCCTCTCCCACCAGGCTCTGCCGCCGGGATTTGTCCTCCGCGCTCTCCGGCCTCACCTCGGGGCCTGGGGCAGGAAGCAACAAGGACAGGCAGGGGATTTACCTCCGGCCCAGAGGGAAGCCCAAGGACATCCCCCCAACTCCGGCCCCGGCAGGACGGCCACAAAAGACCGACCCAAAGGGCACTGACTTCCTCCTCACCTACTTGGGGGGCCCGCGGCATCTTCCTCTTCCTCGCAGCCTCCTCCTCCATCCGACCAAACATTGGGAAGCAGAAATCCTGATGGGGGGAAAAACAAGGTGTGAGCGCGTTGCCTTGGGGGTTCCTCCTGCCCAAGTCCAGCTCTAGGACTCACCGGGCAACTTGTGCCCATAAAAACCCCCAAAACAACAACATTCAGCCCAAAATCCTCTCCCAGAATTCCCCCTCTCTGCTCTCTGGGGTTAGGGGGGTCCCCCCTGTCTGGCCTGATGGCACTTCTGCCTGCACTGGGGGTCCCCCTTCTCCGGGCTGCCAAGGGTCCTGCGGCTCCGGGGGGTTCCCACTCGCTGGGGTCCCCTTTAGTGTTGCCAGGGGGGTCCCAGGGCTCACTTCTCCCCACTCTGCCTCCCGGGGCCGGCCGGCCCTCCTCTCTCGCCTCCCACCCTCGCAAACCTCTTGGCGCTCTCGGCTCCCACCCCGCCTCAAGGCCCCCCCTCCTCTCCACACTCCAAGGCTTTCCCCCTCTTTGAGACCCCCACTTAAGGGGCCCGGCGCTCCCTCTCTGCTCCCCCCCCCTCCAGCATTCCGGGGGTCCCCCAGCTCCGGGATCGCCCCTCTCCGCTCTCCCCACTCCGCGGCTACCGGGGTTCCCCTCCGGCTCTCACGGGGGGCCCCCAAACCGCTCTCGCCCCCCCCGCCATTGCCGAGCGACCGCCAGGACCTTTTGGCTGCTCTTCTTTGTGCTCCCGCTCGGCTCCTCCCTCGGCTGGGCCGCCGCTTTTGGCGGGTTTCCTCCTCCGGGATCCACCCCTTGCAGCCCTTCCCCCCCTGGCCCAGCCTCCTTGACTCCTTGGGCCCCCCTTGGGCCTTCCTTGGGCCCCCCTTGCCCAATAAGTCTGATTATACAGACAAGCAATTGGTTTTTATCCACAAAACCCAAATGTAGAACCCACCACCCTGGGCCATGAACAAAGTGCTGTTCCTTGCCCCCCCCCCCCCGAGTCCAAAATAAAGGGAGAGGGGAAAAAAACCTGCTGGTGGGAGAGCTGTTGCAGTCTGGTCAAAAGTGGGGATTGCAGTCCAGTTGAGGATGGTGGTCTCAGGCTGGTTGAGAGCAGTGAGCTGCAGTCCTCCTCTGGATCCCACGAGTGGTAAAAAGGTTCCGAAACTCCAGGTTTATATATTCTCCAGTTCAGGCAGGAATGCCCAGTCCTCCCCTCACAGCGGGGAATTCCATAAAAGGATGCTTAGTTCTTCCCTCAGAGCGGGGAATTCCATAAAAGGCTATGAGGATGCTCAGTCCATAAAAGGATATGAGGATGCTCAGTCCATAAAAGTGTAGGAGGGTGCTCAGGACATCCCCCCCCACCTGGCAGGCCTCTCCTGACAACAGTTCCTGGGAAAATGGCATGGAAGGCCACAGAATCCACAGTTTTGGGCTACACCCATCCAGTGAGGAATCGGTCCCAGCTGTTCTAACTAGGACACTGTGTCCGTCATCGCTGCCATCATCATCATCATCGGCCTCGTGGGAGTCGGTGTCTGGAAGCTCCAACCCGGTAACTCCGGGATGGGGGTCGGGAAGGGGCACGGATCGCCCGGCAGCATTCCGGGGATCCTGTGCCACGGGTGCTGATCCCGCTTTCTTTCCATAGGGAAGAGGGAGGGGAATGGATACGACCCCGCACCCACCAGTGAGTCCCAGCAGCGTGTGTGGATCCAGATACTATGGGCAGGGATCCCCGGATGGATGCCGGGATTCCAGAGGGGAATGGGGCCTAATGGTTGGAGCGGGATTGGAAGGGGATTCCAGCTCAGGGCAGGATTCCAGAGTGGGCTCAGGTGCAATTGTGGACTGGGATCATGGCTGGATTCTGGAGTGAGATTGGGGTGGGATGGATGGAGTGGGATTGGGGTGGGATGGATGGAGTGGGATTGAGGTGGGATGGACGGAGCAGGATCAGGAGGGATTCCAGAGCAGTTCCTACTCTCCCTGAGCTCCACAGCCGGCTCCATCCCCTGGGATGGGAACAGGGACATGGTGACTCCTTTCCCCACTCTCATCCCAGCAGGAATCACAGCCTGAGCAATCCTGGAGCTGGATCCGCCCCTTCCCTCTCCCTGTGGAAAGGCAGGAGCTGCTGGCAGAGCTCATCCCGCTGCTCCCACCCACCCCGGCCCCCCTGCAGCTCCTCCCGATGGATCAACTTCCTGCTTTTTCCCGTGTGGAACCCAGGACCACAATTATTCCTGAGGCTTTAATTTGCGTGTGAAAATCTCCTACTTTGGGCAATAAATCCTGGCTCCCTCCTCCGGCATCCGGCAGTTCCTCTGTGGGAACCAGGAATGGGAATGGGGACAGGGATGGGAATGGGGACAGGGATGGGAACCCCAGGAATGGGAATGGGGACAGGGATGGGAACGTGTCTCTCTAGGAGTTGGTTCAATACAAAGGTCGGTCCCTGGCTCGAGGCCACGGGAAGCCCCTTCTTTGGGAATGTCTGGGAAGCAGGTGTCAGAGGTTTGAAAAGAGGTGTTGGAATTGTTTCCCAGTGTCCCCCCCATTCCCATCGGTGTCTCCCGGGATGGGGTGGGTTGGAGCGGAGCCGCAGGCGCTGGGCAGGGGCAGTGGGGGGAGGGCGGCTCTCGGGGACACCGCGGTGGCCGCGGGGAGGGCGGGGGGTCCTTTGTTCGGGGGCTTTTGGGGTTTGTCCGGGACCGGACAGAGCAGGAGCTGGTTTTGGCCACCTTGTTCTCTTTTCCTGAGAGGAAGTTTTTTCCCCACGGGACACCTCGTGGAGAGCGACCGAGAGAGAGGGAGAGAGAGCCCGACCCATCTGGGAGCGAGGTGTTCTGCTTTGGGGACTGCCCCTGGGAAAAGGGACTCCTTCACTGCTGGCTGCGAGCACACGGGGCTGAGAGAGCTTTGAACTGCCGGGACAGTTTCTCCCCCCCACCTGGGGATTTGGGACTTTGTTTGGTTTCTTCTGAAAGTTTTTGGTTGCACTATTTGTTGTTTATTCAGATTTGGTTAATAAAAAGCTGATTCTTTTCCTTTTCCAGACTTCCACCTGAGGTCTCTTAATTTCTAAGTTGTAATCTTGTTTAACTAAGACCCAGTGCAACTCAAAATGCTGGGAAAAAGGGGATTGGGCATCCTCAGCCCCCCATCTCCCTCTTGTTTGGGGCAACTCTGAGCTCCGGGTCAATTTATCCTCTGTTTGAGGTTCCCCTGATCTGTGGGAGCCCTGGGTGGCCGGTTTTGGATTGTCCTGAGCTTTGGGAGCCCTGGCTGGGCATTTTTGGTGGGCCCTGAGCTCCCCCCTCCCCGCAGCCCACGGACCCCCCCCGAACCCCCCAGCCCCGGGGCTGCCGCGGGGGCCCCAACGGCCCTCAGCCAATCCCAAAGTGCCCACGCCGCCCGCGCCCAATCCCAGCGCGCCGCGCTGATGACTCATCAGTCGCCGGGAAGACGCCTCGAAAAAAGGGCCCCAACTGCGCCCTCAGCCAAGCCCAGCGCGCCCCAAACCCCCCAAAACGGCGCCGCCCGGCTGGTTTGGGGCTGTCAGCAGCTGTCCGGCGCTGGGCATGGAGCGTGTGCGGGGAGCTGGGGCCGTGCTGGCGGTGCTGGTGGTGCTGGGAGCCCCCCCGGCTGCAGGCGAGGAGCTGTCGGGTGAGCGGGGGGTGGGAACGGGGGGGAAACAGGGGAGAAAAGAGGGGGTGGGAGCCCCAAAAGTGAGTGCGAGGGGGGTCAGAAGGCCCAGAGTGAGTGGGAGGGTGGTGGGAGCTCCAAAGTGAGGGCGGGGGGTCTGGGGATTGTGGGGACAGTGGGAAAGGGGTGGGAGAGGGGGGAAAGGCGGTCTGGGAGAATAGGCAGAGGGGTGCTTCACACAGTGAAGCTTCCCAGTTCTCTACACTCCTGGTTTCTGGGGACAAGTGGGGGGGATTCAAAAATCCTGGCAACAGGAGGGTTTGGACACTCCCTGACCCCAAAATATCACAAAAGAGGGATGTGAACACCCCTAGACTCCAGAAATCCTGTGAACAGGGGGGTTTGGACAGTCTCAGAACTACAAAATCCTGGAGAAAGGTGGTTTAGGCACATGCCGTGTATCAGGGAGGGAAAAGGTCCGAGAGATACTGGAAGGTGAAAAACTAGACACCCTTGCTACTTAAGAAAGTAACTATTTATTATGAAAGGTGGCTAACAGTGAAAACATAGGCACTCAAGAGAAAGGGATTAGGGAGGAGAAAAGTGAACAAAAAGACCCTTAAAGGAAGGCACAGCACCCTACTCACCCAGGTGTCACCTATAAGAGAGTCTTACCCACTCTAAGCACTTCTAAAGCCTCTCTGCAGCAGCTGCGTGTTCCGGAGGGCTGGCAGGCTCCCACTCCAGCAGGCGTCCCCGCTAAAAGCAACTTGGTCCTTTGTGTAGAGCCGGCCCCCAGCAGGGAAAGCGTGTCTGCTTTTATACAGTTCATTGAGCACACCTGCCTGGGGAGGGGTGGCCAGCACCGCCCCGTCAGGGGTTCCCAATCCCACCCCCTTGGTTATGTCAGTGCACCCCTTCTGTGCATGGGTGAGAACTTTGGAAATCCCCTCACGCAGGCGCAGTGAGTCCTGGGGGTCTTTCCCAATTGAGTCTGGGGGCGAGCCTTCCTCACCTCATCATCACTTTCTCCTCCAAATGCCCTTGACGAGCCATTAACCAATCACAGGAGATCAATTAAAACAGTTTATAAAGAAGTTCTCCCTCCAAGGTCAAATTTACTGTTTTATCAGTGAACTTGGCAGGAAGAACTGTAAACTACTGCAGGTGGCTAAGGCCAAACACAGACCAAAAATATCATCACAACTCCATCCCAGTACAAGGGCTCTGAGCCAGAGAAGGGATGAGAGCCAGGTACAGGCTTGGGAATTGCCGGGAGGGGAAAGGGATGTCTAAGAACAAGTCCCTCAGGAGAGGGGAAGCAGAGAGGCTGAGTTTTGACCCCAGCACAAAGGTGTGCAGGGCAGAGCAGAGAATATGCCCACATAAGATTCTTGTGCGTCCGTCTTTGCAGTTCTGACAGGCACTTCTTGTCACAGCCTGTCCTCTCCATTCCAGAATAGGCCCTGGCAACCAAAGAACCAACACCCCACACCATAGTGCAGACAACCCAGGTGCTTTGGGCCCTTTTGTTGTCCTATCCATTCTGGCCTATCCTCTCCATTCTGGAATGGCCTCTGGAAACCAAAGAACCAAGCCCCCACCATGTGACAGTTCAACCCCATGCATGTGCCAAGGGCTCCTTTGTGGTGTCACAGTCTGTCCTCTCCATTCCGGAATGGGCCCTGGCAACCAAAGAACCAACACCCTACAACCCCAAAGTGAAGCCCCACCTTTGTGCCATGGGCCCTCTGGTGATGTCACGGCCTATCCCCTCCATTCCAGGATGGCTACTGGAACCCAAAAAACCAATGTCTCACAGCCCCTAGTGCCGCCCAACCCCTGTACCATGGGCCCCTTTGTGATGTCACAGCCTGTCCTCTCCATTCTGGAATAGCCCCTGGAAACCAAAGAACCAACACCTCACACCCCCACAGTGCAGCCCCACCTCTCTGCCACGGGACTCTTTGGGATGTCACGGCCTTTCCCCCAGGAAAGAAAGCCTGGAACCTTCGGGTTTCAGATGCAGTTGGGGGGCCACCCTGGGCACTCCATGGGCAGCAAGAGCTTTCTGTCCTGGCCCTTTTTGTCTGGCAGGAATCTTCATCTGTGTTCAGTTTGGGCAGTCAGAATGACAATTTCAGCGCAGGGCTCCTGCAAGCCAAGGACAGCCCTTTCCCCCAGGAAGGAAAGCTTAGAGCCTCAAGGGCTCAGGGGCAGCCAGTGGGACACCCTGGGCACTCCATGGGCAGCAAGAGCTTTCTATCCTGGCACCTTTTGTCTGGCAGGAATCTTTGTCCGTATTCAATTTGGGGAGTGGGACTGGCAATTTCAGCGCAGGGCTCCTGCAAGTGAACGACAGCCCTTCCCTCCAGGAAAGAAACCCCTTACCCTCAGTCTCTTCTCCTGTTCCTTAATACACAACCTGCAGGGGAGCTTTCTGGGATCTCTTCTCTTGGGAATTGGGAAGATAGACCCACTCCCATGTTTAACACCTCAGGCAAAACCACCCTTTCAACACCTTTCCCAACCCTCTCCAACCTTTCCCAAAGCCCAGATTTTACAGGTGTCCTGTAATTATGGCCCAATCTCACCCAAGCCCACAAACCATGACAGAAACCTCTCAGCCTCACGCTGCGTCCTTCCCATTGCTGTGCCTTATGTGCCTTAAAATCAAGGACCCAATGGCTGTACAGAAGCAGCGCCGGACAGCAGAGCAGATGGAGATCGTTGCCCTGCAGCGTGTACCAAAGGTTGT